>NW_010418508.1:3672-6985 GCF_000710305.1 Buceros rhinoceros silvestris | reverse complement strand
CGGGGGGGACAGAGCATGGATGCTGAGGCAGGGGGTGCGGGGTTCCCACTGGCTCCCTGGCCAGCTGCTCTCCCCCATCCCTGCCGGCTTGCGTACTCTAGAATGTCACCACTTAGGCAGGACCAAGCGGTGCTTCACCCAGGCTTGCAGAGGATGCTTGTGTGGGTGACGGAACCCCTGCCTCAAGGTGAACCAGGCTGCTGTGAGGTGCACACAGCGTGGGGTGAAGCAGTCTCAGCCTTTCCCCCTCCCCACCTTCCCCCAAGCTGCACTCCCAGAAACCTAGGTCAAAGCACCAGTTTCTTGGTGGAGACAGCAGCCCCATGAGTGATTCATGAGCCAAAAATTTGCCATTGTTTCTCCAAATTTGGAGAAAAAAAAGCAGCATATCGCAAGCCTAGCCAAAGCACTGCTATAATTTGCCAAATAAGCTGCACTTGCTTGGAAGCAGATCAGACCGGGGGCGAAGCCAGCCGCCACCATGAGCTGCCTGCCACCCTGCCAGCAGCCCTGCTGCAGCAAGGTCTGGGGAGCCAGTGAGGGCTCATCTTCCAGCTCTGCAAGTCCAAATATTTTCCAGCTGTGAGTTGGCTGGTGCAAGGTAGAAACGTGAGGTCTTCTCCATCATTTGAGGGTCAGATAAGTTGGAAGTGACATCTGGAGGTCTCTGGACATCTGGTCCACTCCCGGCTCAGAACAGGGCCAGCTGCCACATCAGATCCCACTGGCCAGGTGGAGGCAAGGCTTTCACCACCAAACCCTCGGACACCAGCATGTGGGCACACGTGCTTCCTCCCAAAGGAAAAAAATCCGGGAATAACTCTGCCAGGAGCCCACGTGTGCTACTGCCCTCCATCACAGCACCTTCTGGTGTGTCCAGACCTATTTCCACGTAAGCCTGAGGAGCAGTCATCTGCAAGATCACTACTCCTTGGCTCAAGTGGGCTAAAAACAGCCAACAAATTAAACACTCATAGCAGGTCCATGGACAGACAAAGGTATGCACATACCATCACATAAGCAGAGATGCCCCAAAGAGCTCACGCACTGCCTAACATATCCCAGCATCCTCCCAAGCACACACTGTGGGCCAATACGAAGAGAATGCTACCTCCCCCACACGCCTTGGAGCACTGAGACCAGCTCTTGAGGGCCCATTCATAGGAATCCATCTCCTCAAGCAGGACGTTGTTGTTTCCAATCATGGGCAGCAGGTCCTCGTGGATGATGTACCGGTACATCAGGCTGCTCCTCGCCTCCTCCTCCTCCTGAGGGATGACCTGCAGGCAAAGAGAGGACAATAGGAGAGGGGGAAGGAGAGGAAGGAGTGATGTCATGGGAGAGGGGAAGGAAGAAGAGGCCATCAAAGGAAAAAGAAGTTAACAATGACCACATGGTATGGTACACACGAGCAGGAGAAACAAACCCTGTTACTACAACCAACGTGGGCTCTGAACACAGAACCTAACCTTTAGGAACATACCTCTCCAGTGTGGAGAAAGCACTGCCCAAACAGTTCAACTGCAGCACTGCGTCACATACCCCTGAAAGGCCTCTCCGCTGACCTGCAGGACCAGTCTATGCCCAAAGCCAGCACCAGCCATGGGCTGGATAGGAGTGCAGACCTACCCTACCCTGGGGACCAAGTGAACCCAACCCCTAACTCCCCTACATCCTTTCTCTACCAAAATCCTTCCGTCATCTCCTCCATCCCACCTCAGACCACCTCTGTACCACCAGGTGATGGTCGAGCCCAACACCCCCAGAGGATGTGACAGCCAGGCTTACCAAAATGCTGATGGCCTCGTGCAGAGGACCACTGGTTTTCAGACTCTCCTTGCCATGTTCAATGGTGTATTCCCACTCCAAGCCCATCTCAATGAACACTTGGCTTTTGGCTTCTTTGCCCTTGGCATTAAGGATGAAGTTACCTGTGGCTTGATTCTTAACAGCTAGAGGTAACAGAAAGGAGGTATTTCAACACCACTTCCTTTGGGCACTGCCTTTGAAGGGCTGGAATGACCCAAATAGGACCCTCTGGGTGGGAATTGTCAGAATAGGGCTGAGAAAGAGGTAGCAGGTGAAGGGAGAGGTGAACTATGGCGTACTCACCAATGCTGTGGGATGCCGGTTCCATCTCTTCTATCTGAAGGTGCCTTGCCCCAGCTGGAATCTCAAACATCTTCAAAACACCTGCTGAAAGGGAGAGAGGAAGGATGGAGGAAAGAGAAAGCACAGCTTTGCGCTAACCAGACCTTGCACCCACACATGAATTCAGCTGACCCTGACCAAATCCGCTCCCAAACCCACCCAGCCTGCTCACCTGGCTGCTTAGGGGTCTTGGCCAGCGTGCCCTTCACCGTCCGGCAGTGGGAATTGTCCCCGCCGCAGACCCCACACTTGTCATCCTGCTTCAGGGAGCCGACCTCCTTGTCACAGCCGACGTGCTGTCATCCGTGGAGAAGAGAATACAAACAGGTGGTTACATCCCTACAGTCCATCCCATCACTCTGCCACCCCCACAGCCCTCTGCTGCACACGGGGCCAGTCCCTGGGCCGAAACATGCATCCTTGAGGGTCCCCTCGGGTCATGGGAATGCACAAGCTCTCTCCTGGACAGCCAAAGGACAGGGACAGTCACGCAGCAGCCATCAGCTCCTCACCACGCACTCGCCCCGGACACAGATGCTGTAGGGGTCTCGGTAGCTGCACCGGGTACCGTCGTGAACAACCTGATTCATGAACACCACGTCCCCCGTTCCCTCAGACTGGCAGATCAGCTCACACTTCTGAGCATCTGTGGCAAAATAAAAAGGGGAGAAACAGGGAAAAAAGGGGTTTGTGGAAATACATTAGGCTGACTGAAGGTCAAAACCCATCTCAGCTCATACCCCTGAGCACAGCCAGATCTCCAAATCCCAGGCTATTCCTGTGCCTTATTTTGCTGCATTCGTTTGCTGCTCAAGAGCCTGCACTTTTGCCCAGCACACTCAGGAAATTAAGAGAAGGCAACTGGACGGGATACGTTTCACGACACCGCAACACCAGACGTCTGGCTGCACGCCTGAGGAATACCAAGCCATGCAGGCGGACCTGGCTCCCATCCCAGCACGGAGCAGAGTGGCACCCTCCTCACTGCAGCTCCAGGAACAAGCAGGCAGCGCCATCGTCCCACTATCCAGAATGCAAACAAGTCCTCCGCATGCCAAAGCACACAGAGAGCAGAGATAAAACTTTTAAAGTGGAGCAAAAGGATTTCCCTCTGGCTGCCATCACCAAGGGCTCTCCTCTTACTAGCGCAGGACGAGTAGGG
>NW_010418508.1:2878-3557 GCF_000710305.1 Buceros rhinoceros silvestris | reverse complement strand
GAAAGGTTTCAACAGGGGCTGATCTTCTCGGCCCACCTCTGCTGCACTTTGAGAAAGCAGGAACCAGAGCAAGGTCTGGCTTTCTCTACATGACGCCTGAGGGCAAGTATAAGAGATTGGTTTTAAAGACCTGGCTGCTTGATGCTGGCTTATTGCACTCTAGTTTCCAGCTCAAGAGGTTTCCACAACCCACCATCTGTGTAGCTGGCACGGTCTCCATCCCACAGTGATGGTCACCAGCGCAGCCTCCTCTTTGAGGGAAGGCAGTCTGACTACTGCCCCTTTGCTAGGACCCACCGCGGCTCACCATCGTGATGCTCGTAGGGCAGCCAGGCATGCTTGCTGTGCTGGTGGGTGTAGTAGGAGTTGCGCTTTGAGCACTGCTGGGCACGGAAATCCTGATAGGGCCCTGGGCACTCCTCAGCATTGCACACTTGGTACTCGTAGGTGGCTCCTGGGCAGTGGCGCCCACCATACTTTTTAGAGCGTCGGGAGGGGGAGCTGTTCAAATGCAACCAAACGCATGGCACAGCTCATGCAGAAGCAGACGTCCCCATCTCTGCCAACCGAGCACACAAGGAGAACAGTGAGGAACCTCTGGCTCTCCGCCACTTCCAGTTTTACCCCTTCTAAAAGGAGGGAGGCAGAGGCCAAACGTACGGCGGGGTGTCACAGCTCC
>NW_010418508.1:0-2731 GCF_000710305.1 Buceros rhinoceros silvestris | reverse complement strand
GGTTGTCACAGCTCCGGCTGCGCGAGCGCACGCCTCCCCCACAGGTCCTGGAGCATGAGCCAAACTTCGACCAGGAGCTCCAGCTGCCATCCTGGCTGTAAGGCTGCTCCGACGTCTTCCAGATGCAGTGACCCTTGAAGCACCACTGGAAGGAAGAAGAAAGAGTGGTGAGCTCCACACCTGCCTGCCTTTTGTTCAGCACCAGCAAAGAGAGCCCTCCTGCACCCACCACACTACAAAAACAGTTTGGTTTGCAAAGCAGGGGAGGAAGGTGCTCGTCATCACGCCCTCGGGCACACACACACCCCCCCCATAGGAAGCAGGACCAGGAGTGGTCCCTGGGCAGGTGACAGCAGGGCTATCCTCTAGGCTGCTTTGGGAACCAGCAAGCTGCACCATCTCACAACCAGCTCAGGAGCACAAGCAGCCCGCAGCTTTGCTCTGAGAGCCCAGCACAGCCCCACAACCAGGACTCACAGCAGAAAATGCAGCAGGGCTAAGTAGGGCAGGCTCCCAGCACATCTGGGCTCGAATCTGGTACAGAGGAGCCTGCACGGCACTGACGTACATCAGCTGGGAAGCTGGCAGTGGGGTTATACCATCACGGTTTCCTCCAAAGTTTACTCATTTGCAAAGTGTTTTGTTTTTTTAAATCATAGCTGGAAAAGTTGGCAATAGAGGAGGTGTGATTTGCTCCAGCCAGGACACACAAGCCATGGCTCCACAGATGGAGGGATCAGGATGTGGAAGGACAAACTCATGCAAAAGGCTGCTGAAGGCACAAGCCTAGGGCATGCCAACATGCTTCTGCAAAACAAATCCCTTTGGTTTTCTTTCCTTAACACCGTATTTTTGAGTTCCCAGACTGGTTTTCTCTCTCCAGCCAAACTGCCTCTCTCTGCCCATCCTGATCCTCGAGCGGGCACTGAATCTCACCTGGGTCAAGGGCTGGAGCAGCCCTGGAGATGCCTCCCCGCTGGCAGAGGCATGATGAACCCAAACTTTGCCAGGAGAACATCAGCAAGCTGCTGGGCATTCTGGTGAACGATATCCAGAGCTCTGCACTTCTCCCCATGTACATATAAAATTCCTGGCACAAACCCACGGTATCACCCCCTGGGCACGCAGACCCGGGATTTAAATCCAGCCCTAGCTAAAAGCCAACAGTGCCTTCAGTGGCCACCATAACAGATGCAGGGAAGGTCCCTAAAAGAGCAAAACACCACCCAGCCTATGGACCTCCTCATCCAGATGTTGCAGTCCCCTGGAGCCACGTGCCAGCACAACATGCAACACATCTGTAATCATTTCAAAAAGCTTCATTTTGCCAAATGGTCATTGAAGCACTCGAGGAGGCTGCATTTTCAGCGAGATTGCTGGGATTTACACAGAAACTCATAAAAAGTTGTTGGATGCTCTTTACAGCCAGACATTCCCTGGCAAAGAACCATCCAAAACCTACATAGGCCAGCAGCTTTTCCAGCGCATCCACGCTTTCACCATGTGCTAACGGGCATGCTCAGAGTGAGAGCCTGATGACATCATGAGGTTGGATGTGCAATGATGTCATTGCTCTTTTGCCAGGTGCCAAAATGAGTCCTGCCTCTCTGCAGAAGCAGATCAGAAAAAAACCAAAGTCCTCATCTGATCACAAACTGGGGAAAACACGGAGTAACACCAGCTGAAAAACAGGCACCCACCACCCGCTGCCCTCGAGGGAGTCCCTCTCCCCTCCCAAGGAGTGGGCAAGGAGGACTAGTCCCTACCTTGCCCGGAGAGCACTCAGTCCCGTCCAAGGGTGGTCCCTTCTTGGTCTTGCAGAAGTAGGGGTTGTCCGGGTGGCTGCACCACAGCTGCTTGCAGGGGTCGAACGTGCGGAACTGGGGAGCACAGAGGAGCTGGGCTGAGATGGCAGCGAGTAGTCCTGGCACACCCCTTCGCCCCACAGCGCCTGCCTGGGGGTCGCAGGGGGCACACAATGCAGCCAGGCATCCCATACTCACTGCCGTGCACGTTTTATAGCCCACGCCAAAGTCGAAGCGACACTGTTCGTCCATGGAGTAGTTAATGCCCGGCAGCTCAGGTAACGTGGGCCACTGGTGCTCAAAGGGGTCATCCAGGAGGCAGTCGTAGGAGCTTCAGAGATGCAGGGCACATGCAAAGCAGAGTCAGACACAAAGAACTTCCCTCCTTCACTCTGTCCCTCACCTCCAACCCTCTCTCCAAATTCAGATATTGAGAAATCAGAGTTGTCTTGGTGCTGATGCTAACTAACCCCCGCTGAAAAACATGTTTCCAGCAAAGACCAGCTGCGCAGGGTCCCCCAGAACAAACATCCCTCTGCTGCCCACAGCTCCCTAGGGCACAGAGCACCTTGGCACTAGCGGGTATGGCCACTGCCACCTGCGTTCCTGCTACAGAAGAGTAGCAGTGGCCCCAACAAACGGAAAGCTCCTGGCTTGTTTCTACACCTTTGTATTTATGCAGCACAAAATGCTGTACAGCCTAAAGGGGAAACCACAGAGACCGCCCAAAGCAAATGGAAAAAATCTGAGATCTGGATCTGGGCTCCACCAGCAAGGAGCTTCTGCAAACTATTGCTCTGTTGACATCTCCAGCTTTTATCAGGCTCCTATTTGCCCCCAGCCTCCACAGCCCAAAATCAATTCAGACTCATGCAAGGAACCAAAGTTGCTAGTAGAAGAGAAAGGGAAAACAACTCCCCAAGGAC
>NW_010418507.1:575-896 GCF_000710305.1 Buceros rhinoceros silvestris | reverse complement strand
CCCACACATGGTCTACCATGTTGTGGGGTCAGACAGACGATCCAGGTGAAAATTTAACTGTAGGGGAGGTGTGCAACTGAATCCATCAGTATGATGACGTTACTAACCGCCAAAACCAAAAGTATCTTATTGCGCAGGTGCAGAAGTTGACAGATGCTATGGAGAGTCATTGGCCAGTTGGTGAAACTAACTTTCCACCAACTAATTTTTCTCCCAAAGCTAATAGAAACAAGCAGATCCGGATTCGATGTGACCGCCCGTGCTGCTCGAGAGGTCGTGAAGCCACCAGGAGAGGGGGGCAACAACGAACCTCAGCACGTG
>NW_010418507.1:0-546 GCF_000710305.1 Buceros rhinoceros silvestris | reverse complement strand
CCCACACATGGTCTACCATGTTGTGGGGTCAGACAGACGATCCAGGTGAAAATTTAACTGTAGGGGAGGTGTGCAACTGAATCCATCAGTATGATGACGTTACTAACCGCCAAAACCAAAAGTATCTTATTGCGCAGGTGCAGAAGTTGACAGATGCTATGGAGAGTCATTGGCCAGTTGGTGAAACTAACTTTCCACCAACTAATTTTTCTCCCAAAGCTAATAGACACAAGCAGATCCGGATTCGATGTGACCGCCCGTGCTGCTCGAGAGGTCGTGAAGACACCAGGAGAGGGGAGCAACAACGAACCTCAGCACGTGAGTCATGCCGTAAACAACACTACACCAATGACCGAGGCCAGAGACAAATCGCTCCAGTTTCTGGTGGGCAACGCGGCAGATCACGGAGCGTCCCTCCTGGCGGAAGTATCTTACGCCATGCAGATCCTTCCCTTGATGGTGAACTTCACCTACAGTGCTAGGGGGGCCCTGCGCTCCCCAGAGACCAGCCCCCAGACAGGGGCTGCTGGGGACACTGACCCCATC
>NW_010418506.1:10188-10612 GCF_000710305.1 Buceros rhinoceros silvestris | reverse complement strand
GCGTTTCCCAGTGCTTAGGGGGATGCAGAGGCAGCAAACTCCGCGAGACACCTGGCAGCTCTGCCGGGAGCTTCTGCTGTGCTCCCCGGAGCCCAGCTCAGCATCTCTGCCTTGGAGGCTGGGAGCTGGTGGCTGGCCCTCGTTTGGCTCCCAGCCCAGTGAGGCTGTTTTGAGGTCGGCAGTCAGTACCCCCGCGCAGGATGGGGTGCTGAAAGCAGCCTGCTCCACAACGCCCCCAGAGAAATGGGGCAGCGTGGCAGAGCTGGCAGGGCCTGGCAGGAGGGAACAATCCATCTCCTGCCCCACACCACAGAGCTGGGACTCGCTGTCTCTGAAAGGACAACCAGTTCCTCAGGAGGTCAGCTCACCGGCTGAACACTGACTGCGGCTGTGGGTGCCCGCGACCTGCCGACACTCCCCAGCG
>NW_010418506.1:5540-10028 GCF_000710305.1 Buceros rhinoceros silvestris | reverse complement strand
CGGTGGAACGCGGCCGGCGGCGGGGGGGGCCAGCGCCCTGCCGACACTCCCCAGAGGCAAACGCATACCAGGCCGCGCTGGTTCCAGACACAGGAGGTGGCCTCCTCCAGCTGCCAATGCCCCCTGCTTGGCTGGCACGGCTCACTGCTACCCTGTGGGGTGCTGTCCTTGGATGGGCACGCTGGGAGGGGGCCCAACTGGGCGCAGGCATGCACCCCTGCCACACCTAACCCTACAGGAGGCCCTATAGGAAAGGAGGGACCCCCATCCAGGAGTGGGAGGTAGGGGACTGCCCCCCGAGAGGCCACCTGCCCGGCTCCTGAGGAGGAGCGAGGTTTGCACGGAGAGCTGCCCTCCTGCCTTGGGAGGCCTCTGGCAGGGTGGTCTCTCCCCAGCCAGACCTGCCTAGAGGCAGTTCTCCACCACTCCCCAAACCAGCAGTGTTCTGGGGGGACCAGTACCTTTGCCAGTCTCCTGGCTGCTGCTCTCTTCTGCAGCGCTGTCTGTCTGCAAGTCCTTCTCGCAGGGGTTGTGCGACTGCAGGACTCCCCTGGCAGAGGAGCTGTCTCGGCCCAGGTCCCGTGGATGAGCCAGCTTCCGCCGTAGGACCGTGATCTCCTTCTTGATCATCTTGGCCCGGCGGGACCGTCCTATGCTCTGCTTGCCAGCGTTGACCTCATCCAGCCGCTCCAGCAGGATCTTCAGCTGCTCCTCCAAGGGCAGGTGCTTCTGATTCTCTGAGAGCAGCAGCCGCACGTCTTCTGGGGAAACAAAGAGGAGCAGATGGATGAAAGAAATCGGCAATGCTTTGGAGCTCCTCTCCCCGAAAGGACATGGGACAGTCCAGGCTCCCCCCAGCAGGGAAGTATCTGACGTGGTACCAAACACCTGTGACCATGGGAAGCTACTCTAAAAGCCCTGGAGAAGGAGCCCTGTGGGAAGCAGGCCAGTTGGCACTGCCAGGAAAGCAGGCTGATCAGCAGCTCGGAGAATACCAGGGTTCCCACCGGCAGCGGCAACGACACAGCATGAAAAAGGAAGCGGGCTGTAACAGGAGAAACAAGCGTCATAGGGATCCTGAGGCATTACAGAGCAGGGCGGTTGGCCTGTCTGAGCCTGTCCCATGCTGGAGCAGGGAGAGGGAGACCCTAAAAGGATCCATCTCTGACAGGCTGTTCCTGGTGGTGCTCCCCACAGCCCAGAGACAAGCAGAACTACAACCATGGAGCCAGTGAGATCTGGCTGAGGGGTCTCGGGAGCTGTGTGGCAGCCAGCAAAGCCCGCAGCTGGGGAGAGCGGGGAGCATGCAGCTCCGACCGGGGACAGTACTGACAGCAGGAGCCTCAGCAGCTCACAGCCAGCGCATGGGCAAGTGACAGCACCCCTGATGCTGGCCACGGAGGCCATGTGTCCCAGGCTGCTCCCTCCTCTGACCAAGAAGGCGAGGAACCAAGGGACTGGCAGAACACACAGACAAGTCACCGCCTAGAACCAAACTAAGGGGGCTGCTAGGTACCTGGGTAGCAAAGCCCCCGCCTCCCCGGGGAGTGGGGACACAGCCCAGGTATCCGACTGAACCTCCTGTGGGAGGCAGCTCAAACAGACCCCCAGGTGCCCTGACTCTGCCCAGGCTTTATCTCTGAGCAACCCTCCAGGACAGGGGGGGAGTACCCACCGTCCTCGATGTCTTGGACCTGAGCCTCTTCCACCGTCACGCAGTGGGGGAAGTGCATGCCCGTCTCAAAGTCAATGCCCATCTTCTCGGCCTGCCGGCGAGCCTGCCGGAGGACAGCTCCTCCCTGCTCCCGCAGGCGGATGGCTGCCCGGTAGAAGATTGTGTCTTTGGCATTGTATTTCAAACAGTTGTTGATAATCAGGTTGAAATCCTCCTCGAAGTCGTCGAAATTCAGATAGCGATAGGCTTCCAAGTTTTGTTTCATTGTCTGAAAATCCATCGGCTTCTTGATGTGATCCAGATAGTCTGGGACCTGCATGAGGAGAGAGCCAGAGCTAAGGGCCCGGGAGCCAGCGCTTACCATCACCTGCTCCAAGAAAACAGTCGTTAGAGGAATCAGGTATTGCTGCTCTGTTCTGCCCAAATGCACATCGGGGAACGCCGTCTGCTTTTGCAGCCTGAGGAACAACAACGCCTCCAGACTAGGGAGCCCGTGTGCTGTGCTCCACCTGTCAGAGCAGATACGCGCTCTGAAGCGGTTTTATGGCTCCAGCGCACACAGCAGCAGCCTGTCCTCTCCTCCCGTCAGCGGGCAGCTGGGGCCCAGTATGCTACATGGTGTTCCCCAGGGGAGGGAGCCACAAGTGCAGCCCCGGGGTAAGGGCGAGCGCAGACAGCTGCAACAGAATGGCCCAGGCAGCAGCGGTGGCGGCAGGTGGGACCACACAGCCTTGCTTCCCAGCTCTGCTGAGACACCTCCGTGCTGAGCTGCTGCCGGAGCCAGGCGAGTCAGCACAGCCCTTCCCCACCTGCCCAGGGGACTCGATCCTCAAGAACAGTTTCTCTTGCCCCCCACAGTGACAGTCTGGGGGCCAAACCCATCTCTGTGCTATGCTCTGTGTGTCACCTAGCAGAGGACAGGTAAGAGTGTGCTGCTGGCCAAGGGCCAGTGTTGTGCCTTTTCCAGCGGGAATCCCCCAACTGCTCATGGCAAAACACCCAGAGGAAGAGCTGAGTGCTGTTCTGCATTCAGCTCACCCGGGAGGGGCATTGCTGTGCACACCCTGTGAGGGAGTGGTGCTGGGATGTGTGAGCCAGCATCAGGCTGCCCAGGACCAGAGAGTGCCCTTGGCACGAGCAAGGGATGAGTTCGAGTGAAGTAGAAATCTGGGGGAGGGGGTTCTTACTTCGTAGATTTCTGTTACCTCAGACAGAGGGACTGGCTCGCTGAAGATGTTGCCCGTGTCTTTCTCCTGCAGCTGCTCAAGAGTCTTGCGGAGGAGGATGAGGAAGGGGGTCAGCTGCATTTCCAGAGCCACCTGCTGCACTTTGATCTGAAATAGAGGAGCAGAGCGGGGCTGAGCTCCCTGCCTGGCAGCCAGGACAGTCCCTGAGGAACAGTAGTGCTGACACCGCTCCTGGTGTGAGGGGCAGGGCCACACCTTGCCCCGTTGTCTCTGAGGAAAGGCGGTGTAAGACGCCCTGTGGCACTCTGAAGAGCCCACGCTCATGCCCACCCCAGCATCTCCCCAAGGAGAGGCAAGCAGTTGTTACCGTCTCTCTCTTGAGCTTCTCCCGCTTGCGAATCAGCTCCACCAGCAAGCGCGCACGCTCTACCCCAGCATCTCCCCAAGGAGAGGCAAGCAGTTGTTACCGTCTCTCTCTTGAGCTTCTCCCGCTTGCGAATCAGCTCAACCAGCAAGCGCGCACGCTCTAGGTCATGGCGGAGGCGCTGCCATGATTTCAGCTGCTCTTTCAGCGCCCAGTTCTTATCCTCGGTGTCTCTCTGCAGGAACATCAGAGACCATAAGCCGACAGGAGATGTGTTCCCATCTCCACGTTCCTGACAGTGTGCTGGGGCTCTTCCCTGGCAAAGGGAACCAACATGCCTGCCCTGCTAGTTCAGCAAAGGTTCCAGTTCCCTTGTGGTGACTTGGGCAGGTGACTCAGAAACAGTCCGACCTCTGTCCAGAGCTGAGTACCTGCTCCTTGGTCACCAAACCCTCAGGATGCCAGGAGGTGGATATCCTGAGCCAGGACTTTTCCTAACACCACTGACTGCCAGCAGCTGCCCAAGAGCAGCCATCAATGACACCGCAGTCTGTGCTGCTCCTCAGAGCTCCAGCAAAGGGCAACAGGGTACGAAGGGAACATGGCTCTGGTTGTTTTCACTTCTGGAACACCAAAAAAGGCCAGTTTTATCCTGCTTTAGCCGAAGATGAGCAGAAACAGTTTCAGCTGTTCTCCAGCAAATAAAAGTGAGAGGGACCAAAGTCAGGAGAAACCCCTGCCCAGTCACAGTCTTTGAAGGGCTCAGACAGCAAGCCAGAAGCAAAAACTTCCTCTCTGGCACCAGAGACTTCACATCTGTGAGGCGCTGACTAAGGGCTGAGGCAGACAGTGGGCTGGAAGCAGCACCCACAGGGAGTGCTCCTGGAGTGGTTTCAGGAACTGGAAGCGAGGCCTTGTTTCCTTCCAGACTGTTTCTGGAGATCTTGGCCATCCCTCTCAACACTTGCTGACACTGCGGTCTCAGACTAGAGCCATTTCTGACAGGTCTGCCATGGCCACCGGCTAAAGGCGGGCACGAGGAAGGAGCTTATGTCTGCAAGGCAGCTTGAGAGGGCAGGATTCCCTTCCCATGGCAGGCTGCCAGCAGCATCGCTGCCTGGAAAATCTCTGAAGGTCGAGAGCGGAGAATGTGAAGCAGCAGAAGCAGCTGGGGCTGCCCTTTCCTCACCCAGCAGCTCGTAGCCCTGGCTCCCCTTCTGAGCCTGCAGGCACCGTGTGCAGCAAAGTCTGAGCCCACAGCT
>NW_010418506.1:2339-5494 GCF_000710305.1 Buceros rhinoceros silvestris | reverse complement strand
CCAGCAGCTGGTGCCCTTGGCTCCCCTGCGGCGCCTGCAGGCACCGTGTGCAGCAAAGTCTGAGCCCACAGCTCCGAAGGAGCAAGAAGCACCTGCACACAGCCAGAGCATCCTGCAGCACCCCAGCGAGCTGCCCTTACCTGGTCGCAGTTTCTCTGTGACTGCAGGTGTGTCTGAAGGCGGCGGAGCAGAGGGACACCGTTGCGGGACTGTCTCTTCAGAGTCCAGTAGCTGTGCAGCCTCTGCATGAACTGGCTCTTCCTCTGGATCGTTAAACGGTTGGTAATCTTACTGAGCCTGAAGGAGGGAGAGGAACCACAGACCTCATCAACAAGGAGAGCGTGGCCGCAGCAGCAGAAGCCCTGGCTGGGGGCATGTCGTAGCAGCGAGGCCACCTGAAAGCAGCTGAGAAGCTCCTCGGGCAGAGAACACCCTTTCCCGTGGCAGGAATTTCTGTACACCCAGTCACGCAGGGCAGCTGCAACAGAGAAGGCCAGGAAACAACCAGCCTTGCCTCTCCAAAGAGGGCTTTTCCTTTCTACCACCTGCCAGCTCTCGGGCAAAAGCCTGCACCAGGTCGGGGTAGAACACAGCTGCATTGGGGATGGACCTTTAACAGCTCTCACAGTCCCCAAGATCTCAAAAATTACAGTGCTGCTATCCCAAAACCATTATCCACCCAGCTGAGAGCCACCCAGGGTGACAAAGGCCCTGGCCAAACATTACCAGACAAACTAGAGCCCCGGGGAGTCCGTAACTTGACCAAACCTGGCAAAGTGTGAGCAGGGACCAGGAGGGCCAAGCACAACAGACCTCCCATCCCACCTGATGAAGGACTGTCCTAACAGCCCAAAACACCACAAAAGGGATTTTCCTTCTCGCTACTGCAGCAGAAAGCCTGGAGGGGCTGGGACAGCCTCGCTCAGCAAAGCCGGGCAGAGATATCCTGCCAGCGGGGAGCCGAAGGGACAAACCCCTGGCTCCTGTCTCACAGGGACAGCTCACCACAGGGGATAACCCAACCTGCACTAGCCTCAGGTGGAGAGCCTGGGGAGAGCCGCCTCACTGCCACCACCGGCTGAGTGCAGCTCCCACAGGAAGGCATTTGGCATTCTGGCAACAGCCCTTGAAGAATAATTAATCCCAACAGGAAGGCCTGGGGAGAGCTTAACAGCTTCCAGCTCAGTGTGGGTTTCACTGTGAGTGCAACAAGAGCAGCAAGAGCCTACAAACTGCCTGCCAATGCATCCATACGTAAGAAGAGAGGCTCTGGCTACAGAGCAAGCCCCAAGCGAGCAAAAACATACCGTTAGGACACAAACAGACCATGGCAAAAAGCCAGCAGCCATGTAGCAGAGACCCAAACCACCAGAACACACCCAGAGAGCAAAATCCTTGGCTTCTGCATGCTCCCCTCCCACCGCGCAGGAGACAGTCCCGAGGGTCCACAGGTCCCTGCGCTGTCACAGCCACACTTGGTGGGTAAGCAGGTATGGCATCGTGGGGTTACACCCCGGCACAGCTCCTGCTGTGGGGAGGAGAAGAGCTCAGCAACTCCACGGTGGTGGTTCCCAACCACGACGGCAAATGCTTCCAGCCTCAACTGCGCGATGCCTGTTGCAGGGTGACGGTAAGATCCAAAATCCTCCTAAGACGCTTCTACGTGCTTCTGCACGCTGCCGAGGACACCCGGAGTTATAAACCTCACTGACAAATTCCGGCAGTGCTCTTAGGTGCTCTTGTTCTGGGATTTGCCCGCCAGCCCAAGGATCAGACCAGAGCGAGACACACAGCGGTTACACACCTGTAACCTGCCGTGAACCCTCAGGGTTGGGACACGACGGAACCGCAACCCCTGGCAAGGCCTCATGCACCATCCCGACGGCATCAGCACTGCCCTCGTGCTGGGGACCAGCCTAACGCCAGGCTCCTCTGCAGCCACCCCTGGCAGGCAGCTATGCCAAGGCCTTCCGTGCCCTGCTGCCTGCACCCAACACAAAACACTAAGGAAGCCCAGCGAGGTAAGCGGCTGCTGGGGTGGGTGACTTGTGCTCAGGAGGTCACAGGGATCCTGACACAAGACCTCACTGCTTCAAGGAGCCAAAACAGCCCCCGGGGTTAGCCCATCTCCCAGGCTATTTCCCGAATTGCTCCCACACTTTCCCTCCATTCCCCGGGAAAGGACAAACCTCAGCAGAAGGGGAGCAGGCCCCTCCTCCACCCCGGTTTACTCTAGCTCCTAAGGTCAGCACCACAGGAAAGGAGCACTGGGAACCCTCAGCTGCTTCCTGACGCACCCGGCCAAGTTCATTCTCTGCCATTAAACTAACAGCAGCTATTTCCTGCCCCGCCGAGGGCCCGGACACCTCTGAGGGCAATGCATTGCCCTGCCTCACTGCAGGCATCCCAGAGGAAACCACCAACAGCCCTCGGCAAGAAGGGAGTGAGAAGTACCTGTGTGAAAATATACTGAGAGGAACAACGTAATGCCCTTGTAGAAAGCGGGAGACGAGGCACAGAGAAAGGGAGAAATTTCTCGAAAGGCAAGGGAGGGCGGTGGGTCATACCTGTGCGGGGGGATGCAGGGCACAGAAACCACCGGTGCTGCAGCTCGTTTCTCCGCCAGGATCTTCCGCGCCTTCTTCATCTTGATCCTAGACTTGGCCTTTGCTTTTTTGACTTTCTCAGAGCTCCAGCCCTTCCCCTCCTCCTCCTCCTCCTCGTCCTCCTCTTCCCCCTCACTGTGGGAGAGGGCTGGAAGCCTGCGCACAGAGCCTGGTGGCGTGTGAATGTCGCAGTAGGCGGTTTTGCGCACGCTGAAGGAGGTACCGTTGGCCCCCGTCTCCCGGACGGGCTCCATCTTCATGTAGAGCCCGGCCTGCTGGGCGCAGGTGACGTGGAAGGCGGTGTAGCAGTTGGCTTTGTGACACTGGATACAAGCCCCAGAGCCACGCTGCTTGCAAATGTAACAGGTCAGCTTCCAGCGGGCAGGCGGGATGTGTTCGATGCTGTCAATGGGCTCCAGGAAGACGGTGTTGGCAAAGCACACCTCTGGGATCCAGAGGGCGCAGACCACGTGTGCCCAGCGCCCGTCGTCCGTCTGCTTGAAGGCCCCCCCCTTGTTTGGGCACAGGGCACAGTCCACGGCTCCGCCA
>NW_010418506.1:1765-2155 GCF_000710305.1 Buceros rhinoceros silvestris | reverse complement strand
GCAGGCACCGCCGGCAGAGCCACTGTCCCTCTGGGATGTAGGGCACCCCGTAGCACTCCTGATGCACAGCCAGGTTGCACATGTCGCAGAAGAGGATGACGTTGCTGTTCTGACACTCCCCATCATTGCAGATGCAGCAGACAGCATCCTCGTCCACCAGGGCATTGGGATCCCCCTTGTTGTGGCTCTCAAAGTAGGACTCCTTCTCCAGCCGGTCCATCAGGTACTCGAAGATCTCCTGGGGAATGGGACTCACGCCTTCGGTCTTCCGCCGCTCATTCATGATGTCCAGCCAGATGTAATCTTCCTCGTCCATGTCATACTCCACCTCCTCATCCAGCTCCTCTGCTGACTTCTCGATGTACCTGGAAGGAAGGACAGCACGGGAGG
>NW_010418506.1:1031-1593 GCF_000710305.1 Buceros rhinoceros silvestris | reverse complement strand
GACCCCCCCGCCATGGCTGAAGGAACATTTAAATGCTACAACCAATCAAAAAATCCCCAGGGACGAGGCAGGAGGGTGCAGAAATGGGAGGTGCTGCTGCACCCTGAGCAGCACAGCAGCACAACAGCACAGTGGGTACCATGCAGACAAAACAACACTCGTCTAACAGGCCTCAGAGACCGGGCAGGGGCCAGAAGCTCTGGAGACAGCGACCTCGCACCCAAGACACAACAGCAACCACGGAGGTACCACGTTCCGTTAATTCTGGCGAGGGCAGCTGCGCCCCCTTCTCTTTCACTCCCAGTTGATGTTATTTAGAGAGGAAAGAGCTGGAACCTGGAGGCTGCTGCTCCAGCAGCCCCCGTGCCGTGGCAGCAAGCAGCACCACAGACACCTCAGGGGAGGTGTCTTTTCTAACACCTTGACACAAAATAACCCGTCCCCAGCATGGTAACGGGTAGTAATCCATCATTACCCCGTCCCTAGAAATCAATGCCAGTTTCTCAGAGCATGTGGCGACTGGGACAGCCGGGGGGGCCACACAAGCCTTACTTCGGTTCAG
>NW_010418506.1:0-944 GCF_000710305.1 Buceros rhinoceros silvestris | reverse complement strand
GTTCAGCATTAACTCCCTGCTCGAAGTATGACTTTGGGCCACGGCACTCACCAAACCACTCACAGAAAACCGCACAATAACAAAGAGAATTAAGCCCGTGACTAGCCGCATCTTACAGGTACCCCGGAACTGGGGGGCTCTAGAGCTGTCCCCGCACACCTCCGAAGAGCAGTACAGGAGGCAGGAGGACACACTTGGATCTTGTTAGGATTACATGTGCCATCCCAGGAGGGGAAGAGTGCAGCAACCCAACTGCCAGCAATGACCTAAGCTGCAGCTGAGAGCTCTTGAGGCACATGGACCCCTTAAAGCCGGGGTGTGATGCTGGACAGAGCTCCTGGAGGCTGAACCCATGGGATGGCCAGCTCCACAGGACCCAGGAGAGGCTGACAGGCCACTTCCACAAGCTGCGGACAAGCCACCTGCACAGAGCAGGGCCAATGCTGCCTCCAGACCCAGGGCATGAGCTAGAGCTGCCCAGGAGCTTCCCCACACCCTGGACGTGGGACAATACCTGTAGTAAGAGGTGGGGCGAGGTGGGGCGTCGGGGGTGTCCTGCTCCAGCTCCCGGTACACCACCTCAGGCAGCTTGGGGGTGGTGCCAGCTGAAGCGTTGTGGTGATGGTGGTTGGAGTCCTTGCGCTTCTCCTTGTTCTTGTGCTTGCCGGATTTGGGTGGGACGCTCTGGGTCTCAGTGTTCTCCTTATTGCTGCCATTCTCAGGCACCTCCTCAGGAACCTCCTCATCCTCAGAGACCACGTCGAGGTTATCGAAGATGCTGATGCGATGGACACGGCCGTGCAGGTCCACCTCCACCATGCGCTGGGCCTGGGCATAGGTCATCACCTCACGGCCCGGCGACTGGGAGGTCTCAGAGGGGTTGGGCGACTGCTTGTTGGAGGCACGGGCCTGTCGCCCCTTCTTCTTGTGCTTGCGCAGGGGGG
>NW_010418505.1:19343-24332 GCF_000710305.1 Buceros rhinoceros silvestris | reverse complement strand
ACATATATAATATAATAATAATTAATATAACAAAAAAAAGAAAAAGAGAGAGAAAAATAAAACCCAAGCACGGACAAGTGATGACCGCCGCACTTGCTCCCTGGCTGCTGACGGATGCCTGAGCAGCGATCCGCCCCTCCTAGCCCGCCACCCGTAGCGTGTGCATGGAGCCTGACGTTCCGCGGCACGGAACAGCCCTTCGGCTCGTTCAGGCCAGCCGCCGTGGCCAGGCTCCCTCCCAGCTGCTTCTGCTCCCGCTCGCTGGCAGAACACGGGAAATGGAAAAATCCTTCACCGAAGAGAAGAGCTTCTTAGCAACATCAGCATGTTATCAACATTATTCCCTCACTAAATCCACAACAAAGCACCGTATCAGTTACTAGGAAGAAAATTAACTCGATGCCAGCCAAAACCAGGACAATGAGATTCATCTCTGCCTCCAACCAGCTCCAGGGAAATCTGCCAGCTACAGCCATCCTGTGTGTCTTCCATCGAGGAAACCTCAGGAAATGCTTAGAAGATAAAGCAGCTGTTTTCTTACTCTGAATCTGTTAAAACAAGGTGAAAATCTAGTTCTGTTGCTGTAAAAGAGAAATCGCTGTTCCCTGCATTCCCAGGAGGTGCTGAAGTCCCCCGCACGTCTAGGAGAGCGACTCTATCGGTGCTTTGCACAGCCCTTGGGGACCCTCAGAGCAGAGAAAGCCCTGTTACAACTTCAGGTGTTGTTACAGGAGGATCAGAAAATACATCTCTGTGCTGTCGTCGATCGCAACCCGTTATCTGGGTATCCCCGAGCGCACTGTGCTTCTGCGGTCCACTGATGGAAGGCGAGCGCTAGATAAGAAATGCTGTGGAAGGCACAGAAAAATCGGAGGCTGCTGTCGCACGATTAACTATAAATGAAAACAGATAATGCTACCAAGATAAAAACAGCACAAATGGAAGAAACGGTGGGTGGGAGAGAGATCTGCGTAGGCGATGGGGGAAGAAATTAATCAGAAAACTTCAAATTGTGCATTCTCGGTGAATTCCCTCTAGCCTTTCAATCTACCGGAGAAGCAGCACGCTGCAAGAGTGATTAGAGATGATTGCGGCTCTGCAGATGCCGTGTGGTTTCTGCTTTGTAAACAGTGAAACTGCCAGACACTCCAGACTGATAAATCACAGTCTCCAGACCCAGGCATCCCCACACACATACCCCAAACCCTGTCACCCGGTAAACTCACGGCCACTCTCCGACTGCTGCCCAGGCTTATGCTCCCCTGGAGAGTGATTACCCACCCCCTATTGTCAGAGCAGGTAAAAATCTGCCTGGGGACCCAAACCCACCGAGTAGCCAGTGCTACTCTGCACCCATACGCTTGTCAACCCACAGGAAGTTTGCCTGGTAGCACACCGTGAGGTGGAGTTCTTGCTGCGCTTAGTACATTGAACACATCCGCAGCCCTTCCTGCCCCCCCTTTTTGTTCGATCATCTCGACATTTGTGACTTCTCTTCCTTCCAGGAGTCAAAACACTTCAGGCACTTTTTAAATACGGATCAGAACATCTCTGCAAGGGCAGCCCCTGGCCGAGCCACCGCAGGTCAGCTGAAGGAGTTCCTTTTGTAAGGAACTTTAGTTGGAGAAGAAACTGGAGACTCCCATGACGGAATTTCTTGGTGGGGAATAAGGGAGCAGCAAATACCTGAAATTTTAAGTGGCCGTAGAAGAAGTTCCTGAACAAACGGTGAAAAGGAACACTAACACATCCCCTTTATTCCCCGGGAAGTTGTAAGAGAAATCAAGGATCAAACAGGTGAGGTACCTGCAGTGGTATCTTGGGTATCTCAGGGCTTGATGGTGCAAAAAAGACACTGAGTTCTTTTGAGAGACCTTGGGAACTTCAGGATAAAAGAACTGGTGAACTGATGTCTGTATTAGGCAAACTAGTAGAATCACTACTAAAACACTTTATTTCCTAATAAAGGAACAAAAGGACAGGATTACTCAATTGCTGGATAAACACAATCTGATTTGGAAGAGCCAGCATCGTTTCTGCAAAAGGCTCCTCTTAGAAGATTTTGAAGGGGCCAAATGCCCTAGGAACAGTTTTTGTGGTTTCTGCTCGACCCGCAAGGCAGTGTCTCTGAGCATCTGGCTTGGCAACGCTAAAAGGTCATGAAGGGAATGAAGAAGGACTGCAATTTTTTTAGTCAAAGCATTATTTTATTGAAAAATGCCAATTTGCCAAAGCCAATTGCACTTCAGTGGAAGGTTTTTACAACAGGTTCTGGAGCCCCATAGGTCACGTTTCCAGTCCACCCAAAATGCCTCATGATTTTATCACAATAAATACTCGTATCACCCTTAGGTTACTAAAACTATTGCTTAGTTCTAGTCTAAAAAGAGAGGAAAAAAGAGTATTTACAAGCTTCAGATTTTACAAGATAAGAAAACTATGTCCTCACCATCCCCCAGTCCTGAGTCATTAAGCATTTTATCGCAATTTAAAGCAAAAGGGATCTCATTTCCCCTCACTCTCATCCCTCGGGACCAACTATTCAATCCCAGTCTGGCAGTACCTGCTCAAACCAGCTACACAGCCTTGCCCCCCATTGCAGAGGCATTTGCTGTTATACCGGTCGCGTCTTACGGGGCCGAGCAGCATTCTCCACACAAATCGGGCTCACGCTCTGGAAGGTCAGCAAATAGGGGCGATAGATCCTCCAAGCAGCCGTACCTTTTTCAGACAGATGGGAAACATTTCTCTCAATTATTTCCCCTTCGTTCCATCTCATCTGCTCGCGGCTCCTTTATCGCGCTGCCGCAGCTCTGCGGGGTTTAACATTCCTGCCAGAGAAGCTGCTGCCCAGAGGGCTGTTTTCTGACCAGGATGGAGGATCTTTACCTTCTCAGTCCAAAGAGCAAAAGTCCATGGAGCGCACTTCTGATTCAGGGGAAAAAATGCAGATATTGCTCTCTCAAAACAATACAGGAAGCTCCCCAAGGCAAACCAGCAACTCTTTAACCATCGAACAATGCAGAGTTAAAAACTCGTTCCTTGGCCTGACAGTTGTGTGTGTAGATTAGCATTTGTTGATGCCAGTGTCAGGGCTGAGCATAAGGTTTTCTGGATATGTTACAGTATAAGGAAAAACACGCAGTGTTCTGCCTGTCTCCTTTCTGGGGAGAGCGAACAAAAAATAGGCAGATTTCAAGGCAGCAGATGGTTACAGCTCATTACCGTATAAATGAAGAGCATGGAAAGTGGAACTGGCAAATTAATTAGCGTTCTCCAGGAATGCGTGACAGAGACTGGTATGTGCTCCCGCCTTTCGTTTCACTTGGCAGTAACCGAGGACTAGATCACCGACAAACGGCGTTAAACCAGCCGTCCCTTCGGCCAGCAGCAGCAGCTCGGCTGAACGCCTCTCTCAGAGGTGTCCTTCCCTTACAGACCCTGCCAGCGGAGGGAGCTGTGCGCAGCCCCCCGCCTGCCCCGCGCTCCTGACCGCCCTACCGCACCGCTCCGCTCACTGCCAACTGTTCTCACCCACCAGCAGCCTTCGGACGGAGCTAGCTCAGCCCTGCGGAGCCAGCAGCTCGCCTCCCTGCCCTTCGGCTGCACGGAGGAGCAGGAATCCTGCAGGAATCCAGGGAATCTCGCCGGGAAAACCTAGACAAAAGGTCTGCCAGACCTTTAATGATTAACTGTAAAGGCTTGGGTTACCAGCAGCAGTGACACGAACCCTGTGAATCTGGAGACACGTACAGCTCTATCGACCCTACAAAAAACTGGACTTTTTTAACATATGTCTGACAAGGACATTGAAACAGAGATAGTGCAAGATCCTCAGCCGAGGCATCACGGCTCGAGTCTCTTTTATGGCACACAAGCTAGCACAAATAAGCCAACAAGTTTTAAGAAGCACTCGGGTTTGGAAGAGACCTCGTTCTTCACCCTGCAGAGCTGTGCCTCGAGTCAAATACAGCCACACAGCAGGGACCTTCAGCCACTGCACAGAACGCAGCTTTTGCACTACTGCCACCCCGTGTAGCTTGTTCATGGGGGTTAACACCAACCGGGGGTGCTGCCATCTCACCTGTGCCGTGGCTGCCCCAGCCCCGTGTCTCTGCAGCAGCTCAGCCCCGTGCTGGGTTAGCCAGGGCTGGGGTCAGGCTGCCCAAGGAGAGGTACAGGAGATGGCCGGGGCATATCCAGGTCAGCCCCTGCAGCTCGCTGGGCACAGCTGTAAACCTTGCCCTCCATCCTCTTCTAGTGCAGGGAAGTGGGAAGAGGGACTGTGCATGGCACCGCAGCTCTGCGGTGACCCAAACTGCCCGAGGCGTGGTAGGGTAGCAGCGATGGTGCAAAGCGATAGGTACCAAGAAGCATCAGCTAACCAAGAGGCAATGAATGGCATAACACACGTACAATCAGGCCAGCTAAAAAAAATTTACCAGCTTAGTTTTTAGACTCCCTCGGATCACGTCTATGGACCTCTCAGAATCAGTTACAGGTTGGGGCACCAGGTGAACGTTGAATCTGTCCCAGTTTCTAGAGGCACATCTTGTGGCTTTGTTGCTGGGTGAAAAATGACCTGCCCTAAGCAAACACTAATACAGCAAACCACCATCACACCCATAACCCAGCAACACCGCGCTTCCACCGCACACCTACTCCCGGTTCAACCTCGCTCTGCCTGTCTGGGAGACGAGCGCAGCGCAGCTCTTCACCACTCACCCGTCCGCAGCGCCCAAATGCTCCCCTGACTGATTTCCTCTTCGCTAGGCCAGGGGAAGAGCGCAGCGGCTGGCAGCTGGGGTGGCAGCGGGGGGCCGCCTCAGAGACGGGATGGAGGGAGATGGGGTTTGTTTTGCAGTGTTCATTTAACAAGATAAAGATACTCTTCCACTTAATACGCTGCCACTTGAAGTCCCACGCAGAGAGCGTCCGTCATACCTCTTCTAAAGCTCTGTGATCTTCTAACAGAACCGTGATTCAGAG
>NW_010418505.1:17923-19237 GCF_000710305.1 Buceros rhinoceros silvestris | reverse complement strand
GGACTGGCTATGGCAGGTACAGGTGAAATAATCCCTGCGCTGGGACTGGTGAAGAGCGGCTGTTTACAGAGCAGTCACTGGGAACTGGTGTGATTAGCTGCAGGTGAACGGTGGGCAACTCTAACAAGAAACTACGCATACCTACCAAAAGGGGTATTAGAAATTCAGCTACTTCCAAAGTTTTGGGCTTGATGGAAAAGAATAAGTATTTATTAACTTACTAGAACATCCAACATACTTAATAAATTTGTATTTAACAGAAATACATCTAAGAAGTCTTAAAGAAAGATTCACTGGCTCTCTGTAGGGTCGTACTTCCAGCCAAGGACAAGCAGGCTTTGAATAAAATCCCCTCTTGGTTAAACGGGGAAGGCAGCAGCTAGAAATAATTCCTCCCTACAAGCAGCAGCAGTAGCAAAGCCTGTTTTCCTACTTGTACCCTTGGCTGCTCTACACCTTGTCACTGTAGTGACTCCAGTGTTGGACCACGTCCCTTGTGATACCGTTATGGGGTGGGTGCTGCGGCCGATGGGTGCCGAGGCACGGGCTGGTGTCCTGCTCCCAGGACAGGGCGCTCTGCTCTCCTTCCCCTCTGCTTGGGCCCGAGCTGCAGCTTTTCTTCTACTGAGCCACTAACGTCCACACGTCAGTAACTTGCGTTGAGTTTTCTACGCGTCTTAATCTTCTGTTGAAGTTGGCTAAGAGTTACTAGGGAGGAAAAACATTGGGACTCCATAAACTTATTTTCTTGGGGGAAAATAAAATAATAAGAAAAGCAAAGGATTGGAAACAACACATCTGAAACCACGAACAGAGAAAACGGACACTGTCAGCTCCTTTCACCATGGAAAATGCTGCGGTCAAAGGACTAGGAGCAATCTGATTTTTGTTTTTATTTCAGGCTTTTAAAATTATACTGGAAGCAAGAGAGAGCTTCGCAGCAGCCCACATCAAGCTGGTTTAAGTAATAACGTCTAGGAAGTATTACTGCTCAATTAATATTTTGGCTTGTCATCGAAAAGAAGGTTCGACCACAGGTACTACTGCCAGAGGTTTCTGCACAGGTAGATTAATATTTGCCTAATTAATAATCGAGACGATTAATTACAAAGCTGAATTTTAAATAACCTGTACTGAACAGAAACTTTCTGACCATCAAGAAGCCTGAGGGAGGGCTAGAAGTTGGCCAAGCGGGTTCTTATCTCAGTTATGCTAATTTTTCCTAAATCTTAAGCACAATATTGAGGACATTAGAAACCCATGATTTTCATGTCAATGCTCAGTAATCTGGTTATAGGTAAGAAAAATAAACAC
>NW_010418505.1:13235-17805 GCF_000710305.1 Buceros rhinoceros silvestris | reverse complement strand
GAGACTGCTCAAAGAGATGGGAATGTAAATAAGCTAATTAGCATGGCTTATGCAAAATAGCCGTTACTTTGTTAATGAGATTACAAGTTTGTTCGATAAAGGCAACTGCAGCTTCAATACACATAAACATCCTCCGGCACTTTAATTAGCAACACACGATGAGCAGATAAACTTGATCAGAAAACGGATCCCGTTTAAAAATAATCCAGTTAATGCCCTTCCCTCAAAGCCCAGAAGCAGTTTATGTGGCTTTTCAGCCGGATCAATAACTTGGATCGATTTACCATGTGAAGACACTTCTATTGGAGTAGCAACAAAGTGGAAGATGGGCCAAGTAGGAGAGGGGGAAAAAACCCCACAAAGCAGAAACAGCGATGAGGTCGCGCCTTTGGTACGCCACGTTTCAAAAGGAGTCTTTAAAAATGAGAGAACACACGGAAAACCTGCAAAGATGGGCAAAATCGTTCCTCCCAGAGCTCCAAACCAGACACGAGGCGAGCGTTTGACATCCTGAACAAGCCACGGGAAGGGACGGGTGATTCTCCATCTCCTCATCTTTCCAAACCAAGGCTAAATGCTTTCGGGAAAACGAGCCTTAAACAATCAGTTTATTGGATTCCACAAAGGTCGCGGGAGGAAATTGAATTGTCTGTGATAATAAAGATGTCAAACTACCCGATCCAATAACACTCACCAAACTGAGCTTGAACAGGAGAATAATGGGGTTTGGTGTTCTAGCAGAAGACCCAGGAGAAAGCTGAGATCTAAATGCTTATTTAGCATTTAAATGTAATAAAATAAATGCTCTTTGCAGAAAGCCTTTAGCCTGACAGCCCAGGAGACTTGAAGCCCCTTTTCCATTCAAAACGTGTCTGCTGAGCAGCGGACCTGGCTTTTCTCAGGTTTTTTTTTTTAGGAGAAAGTTTTCCTTTGGAAAGTACAATTGAACCAAAATACGCAACAAGAACTTGCTGCTTAACACACACACAAGAGGATGAGAAGTTAAAGTAATCCCTTCCAACAAGGTAGGCAGGATGTTCACCACTGCTAGTGTTAGCTGGCAGCTTTTGGAAACAGAAGTCATACAGAGTTTGAATGACTTAGTTTGTGCTCGTATTTTATGTAAATAAAACAAACAATACACCTGAAACGAGAGATTTAGTGGCTCTAAAATTAACGTTCCTTAAATTCCATTCACGGGAGATTAAGTTTCTGATTCAAGCAAAAAGGAAAATTTTGAAATGGCCGAATTTCCCATGAGCCAGAAAGCGACTTTTTGGCAGGTCCATCCTGTACCACAGGGCTGGCAGCGCCGGGGGCGTGACGAGCAACCGGTTGCTTCTTCCAACTGGTGAGAAGTCAGTGACGTTTTTGCAAAGCTCGTGAGTCCCTCTGCTTCCCCAAATACACCCAAGCTCCACAGATCACTCAGGACCCCCCGTGCTCCCGCATTACTCACCCGGGACTGGCTCCCGCTTCCCCGTTTTCCTTTGACTGTGGCAGATGTGCCCGTGCAGCAGAGACACGCAGGGCATCGCCACTGCAGAGCGGGGATTGCCACGCTGTCTGCTCCGTGCCCATCAGCTGCCCGGCCACACGATGGGCTGCTGTGGCAAGCAAGGCAGCTTCATCGTCTCCCTATCCGGAACTCTAACATTCACAATAGCCTTATAAAACAAAATCTGAATTAACTTCCTATGTGCAAAAAACAAAATTTAAGGAAATTATTGATTGCAGCTGACAGGTAAAGAACAAGAAAACAGGGAGAAAACAAGCCCACAAAATCCCTCCTTTCCCTGAAAATCCGCACTTCCCATCGGCTCCAGCCTATCCACCTCCACAATTAGTCACACAAATCTTGCACCTCTTTTCCAGATGCCTGGAGAAAACTGCTCTCAAAACGGCTGTTTTCACTTTGAGCTCACGGTCAGTTCCAGATTTCATAGGTTTTAGATGGATAAAGTCCGTATCACGTGTCAAATGCACGTGAAACGAGCCAGGTTTTTTCTCCACGTCGTAACAAGCTGCTGAAGCCACAAACCCACAATGCTTAGCACAACCTGACGACCTCGTTAGGCATCAGATTTGATAAGCCACCGGCTGAACGCTCAGGTGGACCCCCCTGATCTCCAACAGCCTGAAGCACATCTCTGCTGGCCTTCAAGCACGTGGGCGGGTCAAACGGTGAGATTCTGCATTGTCCCCAAGTGAAGTCAACACAGCCTGGTGCAAGACGTCACGTCTGCTGACCACATGGTTTGAGAAACCTGGAGGTGTCGGGAAGGGCTGTAAAATCACCTTTTTAAAGCAGTCAATGTGTCTTGGACTGCCATAGGCTGGTGACCCCACAGGAGAAACCAGACACGCTGAACACATCAAACCCAGTTACTGGAACCTTAAAAAGGTTCTTTAATTCTTTGGCGCATTTGTGCCCCCCAAATCACATATTCTCACCTTTGCTAAAGACGAAGCCGTTGTGAGTTTCACCATCTGCAGCTGCTCTTTGGACAAGATGCTGTTGGTACAGCGTCCGCTCGGTCACTTGCTGCTCGGTACACTGAGCATCCCCTCGGTCACTTGCTGCTTGCCTCGACGGTCTGGACTGAAAGCGCTTCAGAGCAGAGACCACGTGTATGTACAACAGGGTGTCCCCCCCAAGTGAGCATCTGAGACGTGGTAAAACTAATGAGGCATCCAGAACGAGGGTGGTTATTGTCCGGAATGGAGGTACAACCCTGGGAGCCGACAGAACCTGTACTGCTCAGCCTCACACGCTGAGCCCTGCCGGGCCCCGCAGACCCAAAGGTTCCAAAGCTCTGTGTTACCTCAAGGGGCACTTCTGACCTCCGAGGTTGAGTAACTTTGCAAGCGAACTCCGGTCGTACTGGGAATCACAGGGCTACACAAACAAGCCAAAGTCCAGAGCGAGATTACCAGCCCGGGCAAAGGGCAGAGCGGGGATGCAGGGGAGAACACGGAGCGGGCAGGGTAAATAAGCCCCACACTCGGAGACCTGAAGGATCTCGCTCAGCACAGTTGCTGCAGAGTAAAATGAGCATCAGATACCAGTTTTCGGTGTTTGTGAACGAGCTGCCCGGCTACGTTCTCTTTGCTGGGATCTTCATGCCCGTGACTTTACTTCTGCTGCTGCTCATTGTCTACTTCAGGATCAAACTAGCAGAAGGTGAGTCAGGACTCGGGGGCAATGAGTGGACGGGCAGACAAAACTTCTCCTTCAACTTGTTAAGCTTGTACCCTTAACTAGACTGAAAAGAACCACGATCACCATCAATTTTACGTTGTTGAGCTGCATTTTAGACCACTTTCTAGTTGAAAAATGTTACAGGAGTGTGTTTAGTATTGGGATTGAACCCTCACTTTAGACCCCCCGTTTAACAGAGGGGATTTTGCTGGACTGCGCTATAGAAGGGGCAACCAAAATGGAGAAAAGCAACAAGGAAATTCAAGTACAGATCATTTCCCTGCGTGTTTTCTCCGTGCAATTCGTCAGTGAGACAGGTAACCGCAGTCCCACCCCGTAAGCAGGGGGTTACTGGTAAACGTCCGGGGCAGGTAGATTTACCCAGCCCAGGAAAGAACCCCCACCTCGGTGCCAGATCAGGCACCGTGCTTTGTACCTTCGGGAAAGCTGCCTCTATCCTGCAGTCTCCTCCAATCCTGGAAGTCGGGGAGTTTCACACAGCTCTGAAGTGCGAAAGGCCACACGCACCCAGAACCGCAGAATGAATTCACTTTCTATTTTGTGTGACACCTCCAGGCATTTCGACCCGGGGCTTTAACAGAGAGGGAGCGGGTTTGCCGCCAGCTACAGAACTTACCGTCAGGCTGCTAAAACTCGGTTCCTCGGCTGAAGATGTGCTGTCCCACGCTGAGTTAATCAGCCAGGGAAGCCCGTTCCGCGTGCCGAACCAGCTCTGCCTTCGGTTCTGAAGCAGCCTTAGAGCAAGGGCTGGTGGTTTTTCACACACACTAATAAACAACGACCAAACACCACTGCACAGCACCCGTAGCTGTGGGTCTGCGGTGAGTTTAGGTGCATAGCGATTTCCTAAATCTCTGGAGATTAGCAATCGAGGCTTTAAGAGAGGTGGAGGAAGGAGCTGGCAGACAAATTTGCCAAAGGCATGTCGCTTCTGTGCTGCTCTCTCATACCGCAGGGGGATGCTGAGGGGCATCACGTGGCTGCTCAGTGCTTCAGGGAAGGAGATCCTCAGGCTGCAGATCACAGGGGCTCCAGCTGGGAATCTCTCGAGGATGAGAGATTAATTCCTGACTAGCTAAGACTCCGGGAATCGCAGTCCCAGCTCTGCCTCCAAGCCTTTCTTTTGCTTCATCCGAGACTGCCAGAGTGCCGCGTACTGCTCAGGCCCCCAGCCCACCCACCCACATCATCCCCAGCAGCTCGTCCTGCACAGGCGAGCGG
Organism: Buceros rhinoceros silvestris; assembly: GCF_000710305.1. NCBI lineage: Eukaryota > Metazoa > Chordata > Aves > Bucerotiformes > Bucerotidae > Buceros > Buceros rhinoceros. Next base: position 13,361 of record NW_010418505.1, on the reverse strand, counting down.
AACCAGCTTCGGCTGAAGACCATCAGGCGAGAGGGATGACCGACCCAGACAACCCTGAGAGCAGGCTCCGATAACCACCCGCCCTCCCTCTCTGACAAAACCTCAGAAATTCAGAAACGCTTTAGG
>NW_010418505.1:12624-13077 GCF_000710305.1 Buceros rhinoceros silvestris | reverse complement strand
TGATTTCTTAATACCTTGTTTTTTTTTTTAATCAGATTTGCATTGCTGAAAGCCAGGCGGCCGCGTTTCACTGTCAGATAAGCACTTTGGTTTCCTCTGTGCGGCAAGAGAGAGGCTGCATGGCAATACATCAAACCCCAACTCAGCATCTTCTTAAAGATCCTTTTCCCCCCCGTTTCTCCCTCCCTCTCCACACCTTTGATGACACTGTCCTGCTCTGAAGATGCCAGGTTGTGGGGGCAGAGATCACGCTTCTGTTCCGTTGGCACCACGGGCAGCATCGGGGGTGTGTGTGTGTGGGGGGGGTCAGGCCACCCTGAGGCTCTCAGGGTGCTGCCACAGTAAAGCAGAACGTGAATGGCCAGCACAAACCAACTGCTCTCCTCGCTGCTGTGAAAGGATCTGACTCTGACTGGAAGCTGGTGGAGGCAAAGGAGAACAGAGGATTCCTGC
>NW_010418505.1:1968-12479 GCF_000710305.1 Buceros rhinoceros silvestris | reverse complement strand
GTCTACAGAGCTGCGTCAGGGCTTCCCTGGGCACAGCCCCACTCCCAACTCAACACTCGGGGTCTTTCTTCTGGGAGCATGGGCAAACTGATACCAAGGTGCTACTCAGGCACCGTCCCTTCAGTAAGATTAGTTCTGGCTAACAGGTGCCAGCTCTTTTTCTGTATTCAAACACACCCCAGGCAATGTTCACATTCTCACGGCGTTTTGTGGCGTTTGGTTCACTTTTCAGTCAATGAGGAACTGGCCAAGGAAGAAGACCCCATGACTGTCCTCCTGAATTACCTTGAGCAGTGGCTGAAACCTAAGAGATGTGGACAAAAAGAGAACAAATGCAAGACCAGAAGGACATTTAAGGGAGCCTCACGCCTCAGGAAACAAACTTAAACCCAGCCCTCAGCTCTGATCCACCAGCTTAGGCAAAGACCACGGAGGAAATCAAACGGAGAGAAGAAATCGGCGCTGTGCCGCAGGAACGAGAGCACCGCTGCTGCACACAGGGGCCTTGTGGCGGTTTCGCTTTCTCACTGGAGGCCAAGTAACCAATACTTCACACGACTCATGGGACACCAGAGACCTCCTGCGACGTCCTGCATGGCTTCCCTTGCGGACACAGGACCCGGGCAGACGAAGGGACGCTGCCTTTCTGCTGCTGGCTTGTGCGCTTTGGGGAAGGCGGTCGGTTCTGCCAAGTACGTTTTCAGTGTTACGAGCCCTTAGGTGACCGTGATTAAAAAGGACGTATTAAGTATTCTTGTGTAGGACCCACATGACTCACTTTTCTAAGTGTTTAAGCAGAATTAATTACTGAACAATCTCCTCATTAAAGGGGCCTGTAATTGTGTTTGCAATCGCCTGTGTGTTACAAAACCAGCTCGTGAAGCGCCCCGAGAACAAGTTCTTTTGTTGCCTGCCACAGTTTTCCCTGTATATTATATTAAATAAAAGTAACGATGAAAACTCATTGGAATCGCACAATTTCTCAGAACATTTGCATTACATACAAGCAGAATTTGTAGAACTTGACTGTTTTAAGGATTGATCACACTCGGGGCTTTTGTTTTTCCGCATGACAATGGCTGGTTAACGGGTTCACGGTTAACCAACGGAAGCGATAGCTCTGCACAAGCCACACTGACCTCACGGCTCTGGTAATTCTTCCCTCACAAAAGGTTCTGATTGGTATTTGAAGAAATACAGCTCTCAGTGAAAGTAATATCGGTTTCAAGAATATATTTGCAATTTTAGAATCAAATACAATTGCAATGAAAGCTAACAAATGGAAAAGATCCAAATCAATAAGGAACTGAAGCAGACGCTTTCCTCCCATCAAACGAGTTCGGTGCTAATACTACACCACACCAAAAATAGCTGAAAGGTTTTAGAGAGCTTTTTCTTACCCACTTGTGAATGAAAAATCCATTACGACATGCCCCTGTATCTCCCCTTCAACCTCCACTCACACATCCCAACCTCGCCACGTCCTTGGCAACCCCCCTACTTCACGCCCAGCGCTGTTAGGGTGGCAGGGGTTCTCTTCCCCCTCCGGGCGTGCAGACCACCTCTGGGTTTGAAGCAAAGCAGGTAAGACAGCTGCCTGCTGTTTTGCTGGGCCACGTGGGATGCAGCTGGGAGGGGTGATGCGCACGGAGAAATCAACATCTTGGTTACCGCTGCCTTACGCTACCCACACTGTACCGAGCCCAAGCCAATAGGAATCTGTTACACAAGCAGCAACCTAAACCGAGAACAGCACCAAAACCACACTGCTCGGAAGTGGAAAAGACCACAGCGAGAAGCGCTATGATTGGTTTTGTTCCTTGAAGATCTGTGTTAGGAGACAGACAATCGTGCCACCCTTCTGGTAACCCTGGAGACCACTTGTACCGATCCCCGCTTTCCGAGGCTCTGCAGCCTCTAGAATTCCGGTTCTCATAACTGACTTGCTCACTTGTGTCTGCCAAGTTTATGTCCGAGTGCCAAAAGTCATACAGAGAATAAACAACTTTATTTTGTAACAGAATTACACAAAGCAAAATATCACTTAATACAACTTCAAGCTGCTATAAATCTAATTTGGCATTTTAACTATACACAGAGTCAACAGCAATAAACCCCCCAAACAAACAACCCCCCCGCAAGAACACAAATAAAAATACAATCCAAAATAATTAACAGGTTTTCTCAATGGCAGTCTCAAACGGTGGAACTGTCTTATTACTTTTACAAGTGGAGCCCATCGTACACTTTTGACTCAGTATCCTAAAAACCTGCATTAACCATTAGACAAAGCATCTGAAACTTCCCAGTAACAGCAACGTCAGTTCTAACGTGGAGACGGTGAGGTTTAAAAGAAAGCGAGTATTCTACACCTGGATTTGGGTACGGGAAGCGCTGAAGTTTGGACACAGTAAGAAAAAGAAAAAAAAAAAAGCACTAAGGTTTTAAGCTGCCTAGATCATCTCTTGTGGAAGAAGATGGTTTGTTCTTCCTTGTCTCCTTGTCTGGAATGCTGCAGAGAGCAAAACATCTGCAAAACGTTGAGCATTGGCACCAGAGTGCAAAAAGAACACAGTGCTCAGTCCCAAGAAATGTGTCTGCAACTCCTTCTCCTCTACAGGCTGCCACGCCACCTCTGCTCCACGGAGAGGAGAGCCGTGGAACAGAAAGAGTTACAGAGATACTGGTATAAAATTTATCCAAAGAAATATATTTTTTCAGATTTTAGGAAATGTTGTATTTTTATAAAAATCTTTGCTATGTGATACCATAGATTTACCTGAATAATCTGAAAAAACAACAACATCATCTGTAAATTGCTCCAGTAAGAGATTTCACTTGAAATATCTGGAAAAAACCGTATCTAAATTAGTAAAGATCCCCCTTCTTGCACAATTACTGTGTGTTCCAGTGAACGACACCTCCCAGACTTTTTTGTTCACTTTCATACCAATTAAGAATCAGCTTCAAAAATACAAGTATTTGTGCAAAAGAAGATCATACCCTCTAAAACTTCATTATATATAAAAAAAAGTCTAAGATTGTTAAGAAGTGGTTATAAAAAATAAACAGTAAAGATTGTAAGGGAACATAGACCCAAGATGTTAGAGCGGAGTTTGGTATTGGCATTTAGGTCTTCAACATCTGGTCGTCATTGCTAGGCGTGGTGAATCCGGCAGCGTAGCGATGACTCGGAACCGTCACAGCTCTTCACGGTCTTGGTCACAGTCAGTGTGAGTTTTGCTTCTGGAGGAAAAAGGAGGAGGAAGATGACGCAAGCATTCGTGACCGATTCCAGGTGAACGTCACGTCATCATATAGTCATTTTTTGCACAGAGGTTATTTTGGGGGAAGATTATTTCAGTAAAAAGTGGGATTAACTAAAGCCCCCTTCAATCATAAAGTAAATGGTAATTCACTATCTAGCGATGGCTTCCTTCCTTCAGGGTATTTTTTCCCCTCCCCAAAATTCTCGTGCTATTTTACTACTCACCTCTTGCACAGTTCACCAAAAATTTTAATCCACAATCTAGTGCATAAATAAAAAAGGAAGATGTTTGTTCAATTAATAATTCCTCAGAATCATAGTGTAGTATCTCGCTTTTCTTAGAGAAAACACCATTGTCATAAACACCACCTTTTCCCTGAATCTGAGTCCACAGCTAAGAAAACCATCACAGTTGAAAAATCTGAAGCTCCAGTTTCATGGTATCAACCAGAGCGACGAGCAAAGGAAATCGGAAGATTTATACGTCCAAACCACTGAGATGGGTGGACTCGATGCTCTTCAAGGCCTCTTCCAGGCAGCTGATCCTATGTCATTAGACTATACCCAGCGCAACAGCAGCTAATTATCAGTGTTCACTCAATACATCAAGATGAACAGGTGAGGTTTTTCCCGCCCCCCCATTTTTTTATTCCTAGAAATGAGGGCCTAATAAACTGGCATTCTTTCAAATACCTCTTTCAACTGATAAGAGGCTTTAAAACTTGATAGTGCAAAGCACTGACCTCCCTGCCTGGGAAACTGATAAAAGGTTAAACATTTCTGTGTGTTTAGGATTAAGAACCAGCTGACTAAATTAAAATGTCCAAGTGTGCCCTCCCGCTACTGGGAACGGCACACAGCCTCCCCGCTAAACAAGCAAGGTGTACGGCAAGGACTGTAACTCTGCAGGGAACCAGAAAAATGTGACACATCCGGCACGTTTTGCAGAAATAGCCCAGACTTGCTTCAGTGTAAACTGCAGGAGCTTTTTCAATAAACACCACGGGAAATGCCGTGAGAGTACTGTGACAAAGCCGGGAGGCACAGACAGGAAAACCTGCAGTTAAAACCAGGGACAGATGAGACTTAAGATAAGAATTCTTACCAGAACTGTCTACTGTTAGCGCCTGCTCCGTCCCACCGTTTTGTATCAAAGACGCCCCATATTCTTCCAGCCTTTTGTGGCAGAACATGACAGAAAATTGAAGCCACCCTGTCCCGTGTTAACTACATACACGAGCTTACCTGGAGTATTTGCTTGAGGGCATTTTTGACTTTACTCTTCATCTTCCTCAGCAAGTTCAGTTTCTTTGTGCACCACCACTCTTGTGACAGACATGTCAGGGTGCTGCTCTTTGGCTTCTTTGATTGCCTGTGCCAGGGCCTGCAAAGGTATTTGAAATATGTAACGTGACAACAGCAAAAGGACGTCCGTGTGGGGCCACAGAATGGGAGAGCAGCACTGGAGATTTTGGTTGTAATTGTTCTGAACTCTAAATTCCCGAACTTGAAAGGGCTCAGGAGTAAAAACCTAAAACACCAAAACCCAAAAACCGAAACCAACCAACTCCCAAAACACAAAACCCAACTAAAAAACCCAAACCAACCTGCTATGCAAAAAATTTACCAAAATTCCCACGGAGTAACAAATAACCATAAAGTTATCCTGTAACTCTTCCAGCTCACTCCAGGAGACAGGAAGTATTCTTACACCCCAGCAGTTTCTGCACTTCCACAACACATCTAGCAAATCAAGACCTGACGAGGATGTGCACAGTACAGAAACGGAGGAGCGCGCAGAGGACGTGCCTGTGAGAATACCGCTGTGGGACAAATGCGGACTTAAAAGAAAGTGGCTGTTGAGATTTAAGGATCAGTGTTTATAATCAACCATAAACAACGAAAAACCTTCAGTCTCTAACTTAAATTCTGAGAAGCCATACAAGCGTCTGTGTTCTGAAACTGCAAATTAAACCACTATTTTCCTATTCAAAACTGTTTTACTGAGGAAGAGAGCTAAAAGACAAAAGAATAAACATCCAGCACAAGGTTTGTGCGTTTGAAGAGCTCCGCATCCACTGAAGACAACGTGGTGGAGATTTCTTAAGTCTCTTAAACTCTGATCACTGCTGCTTTAAACTTCAGAGATTAAAACTGCCTTCTGTCCTTCCTTTCTTCTGATTTCATTCTTCACCTCATTACCCGCTCACCTCAAAACCAGAGAACGGGCTGCGTGGGTACTGCGTGACCTGTCCAGCCTCCCGAAGCGCGCTGAACACACGTCGAGCAAACGAGAGAGAGCCCTGCCTGATGCTGAGCAGCTTGTCCTTTCATGACAGGTTTCACGAAGGGATTCAGCTTGTCAAGAGCCAATTTTTGGATGCAGAGCAAAAGGTAAAATTAAATTCCCTGAGAGCTCTTGGGGTGTTACAGTGGAGAAGTTAAATTAAATCTTGTTCTGTTGATTTTCGTAGCTTCCTCAAGTCGGAAGTGGGTTCGCTGCAACTTTACATAAAAGGTTTGCGTTTCCGCTTGTTTCATCTGGTGACTGTTGATCAACTTTGTAATCACAGTTTCTTAGATAATAAAAATCGTGTAATCACCGCTACCAAGAACAGGTAGCTGTACTCTCTCAATTCTTCTCCTGTGTGCTGCTTAAATTCAGCGGTCTTAGCTGGGCAGGTAGAAGTGACTTTTACTGTAGATTCCAAGACATCATAAATTACTGCTTTGGTACGGCGGGAGATGAAAGGCCCTTCACATTCCAGCAGAACAACAGTTGCTTTGGCTACACAGAATTCTATAAATACAAGTCAAAAACTACTTTCTAAATTCGAGCAGTTTAACGCACTTCAAATCTTTCAGTCAAAGTGAGAGCTGCATTCAGATGGTGCTGACAACGCAGCGGAGACGGCTCCCATCTAACCAGATAACTGTGTCAAAATAAGATTATTTCAGGACTGCTTTTCCTCCCAAACGGCCAAAGCAGCACTAAATGAATCGAGCCTCTTCCAAAAAAACCAATCCCTTTAAAAATAGTGCAAAATCCACTCACATCATCTAGGATGCAAAGTTACAAATGCTGGGTTTTTTTCAGCTACATTCTGAAGGTTCCATATTCACAAAACATGAGTAGCTTTGCCCCAAGTAACAGTCTCAGGGTCTTCCTATGTCCTCTTACTCGACTTCTCTACCCTCCTCTTATTTCAAGTTTCTGAAATACCACCTAGATCTCACTGGACTACAAAAAGCACGTTGTAGTGGTAACGGCTCACGTACTCACCTCATCGTGGTCAATATCTGCATCTCCAGTAATGACAATGCGCTTCTCAATTCTCGTTTCTGATACTCCACCTTTTACCATCTACAGATGGCACAAAACAAAAGCAACCAAACAAAAAAAGAAAACATCCTTGTAATCACAGAATGGTTTGGGTTGCAAAGAACCTTAAAGATCAGCTCATTTCAACCCCCCTGCCACTCGACCAGGGTGCTCGAAGCCCCCTCCAACCTGACTGTCATTATTATTCCACTCCTTTCTGTGGCACTGGAGCAAATACATTTCTGTGGCTGAGCTGCAATCAGCAGTAAATGCGCTCGGTGCTCCATCATCCTCTCCTTTTTCAGGGACGCAGTTAGCCACATCCTAGCAACTGCTAAACTTGACAAAACACAAGCAACAAAGAATTCCTCCTGTTACTGCCGCCCAAGTCTGAACTGATCTAGATATGCGAACTGGAATTCCAGCTTCCTCCACTGTGTCAGTCTGGCTACAGGAAAATTCCAGGAGTCTTCTCTTTGATTTCAACCCATCTACCACAGGTCCTCTTCTCAGCCTCTGAAGAACCCCATGCCATTAAATACAAAGATGCTCTGGTTTTCACTTCTGCTGTTCACGGACCTTAGTGAGATATTTTCTACATATTTCCCATTGCTGACAGATGTAAATTTATCCTTTGTTTCTCCCTCTAAATAATTAAACTACTTTAGCTCATAGAAAAATTCTTACAGAAAGAACATTAAATGCCTTTTCTTTTTTTTTTTTTTTAAATCATCCTGTGTAAGAGAAAAGAATGAACTATTCCTGAATATACACTGACCATATTAGAAAAGATCCAAGATGCTTCTGTGGAGAAAAACGGTACAATATTAAAACTGCTTTGGCAGGACCTTTATCAATAACAAACAGTTTGGGATGTAAAGTGAAAAGTTAATTTAGAAAATTCACACCATCTCTTGAATCGATGAGAAACGGTCAGTCAGAAAAGATGAGGATCTGCTGCATTACGGTAATGTCCATAGTTTTTTAGTAGAAGACAAGCCTGAAACCATTTTCTTTATGGTTCCTTCCAAAAAGCAGCATTATTTGACACGTGAACCTGACAAGCAACTGCACGCTTCCCCACCCCCAGCTGTGGTAGCACCATTTACTGAACACAGACTTTTTCTAAAATGGTGGTGGCTTCATGACTCCAAAGGAGAGCAGGAGACTGAAAAGGACCTGCTGACTGCCTGGATAACAAAACCCCCACCTTTTAAACTCTGCCCTTTACTTGGTGTGACAACTGTCCAACATCACCCTTCCGCTGTCTCTCTGGGCACACAACTTTCCATCTTCAGAGCGTTTCAATGTTTAGAACATATGTTGACTATATAGCCAGTGACTTATCGTTCCACTCCGCAGTGATGTGAAACTTCTTGCCTTGGAGGAAATCCCAAACTCACACCTTACGTTCCCCTCGTCCCTTCTGCTTTACCCTGAACAGCGCTTTCTGTAAGGTTTCTTGGAAAACTATGTAAGGGTTCGAAGACAAGAGTTCAAAACTGTGTTGTTGGGCCTTGCCTAAAATGTGGTAAATATTTCTGTAAATTAATAATATCAAGAATCATCATACTCTGGTAGTTCTAACATAGTCTGCCATGAAACCCTACACGAGACTGAAACAGATGTGATGTCCTCTCGACGCTGTGTTTGCCTTTCCTCTTCAAGCATTTCAGTTTTCTTCCATAAATTAGCAGATACACGAGGAACTCCATGTAAGACTTTGTTTTGAGGGTTTGTTTTTTTAGTTCAGAAAGACTTTACTGTATTTTACCTTCGTGATGTGTGTAGTTGTGGTGGTGGAAATTGGCTCTGCCGTAATTGTCTGGGCACTCACTAGCACAGCAGCACTGCCATCAGCACTGCCATCAAACTGTAAGGGAAAAGAAAAACAACGTGTTTTGGTATTTTGGCATTTAAAAGCTTTGTTTTCACAGGAGAAAAGGCTGGTTTTCTTACTAAACACACTCTTCAGCTCTGTGGGAACTGAAATCTAAATAGAAGCCATCCACGTTTACCAGGTCATCCAAGACTGTTGTTCTGGTTCATTCTTGTGGAAGGTTTATGATCAAAGTTGCGTGTTCTTTTCAGGAACAATGAGATACTTTAATCAAGTTTCCAAAGGTAAAAACGAGTTATATATTTGCAAAGAGCGACTAAGTCCTTACATTAAAAGGAGCCACTTAAAACTTCAGAAATAATACTGCTTTGTCTACAAACATATCACTTATGTAATTCATAGCCAAGTATAATCTTACCTGTTAGCAAAAAGTGTAAGTTTTTGAGTACCATCCTTTGGACATCATGTACTTGGAACTAAAAGTAACAGGAATAAAAAAACCCAGCCTGCCAACAATACGACAACCCAGCCCCCATACCTGTGGAGGTCCATACGTGATAGTTTTAGTTTCTGTTTGAACAATTGGAACTTCTTTAGTGGAGATTTCAGTTCTCTGTGTGGCATCTGAAATGGTGACCATCTCCGTTTTCACTACTGGAGGCTGCGGTGCAAGAAATAACAAATCAATTCAAAAGACAGAAGAAGGTTTGGAAAGTGGACCAAGAAAACACAACCAGAAACTCAAGAAAATAACAGTAAAATAAATTATTGACTGTAAAACCCCGATCAAAAACCATGCAGTAAATAAGCAAAGTGAAAGGAAGACTAATTCACCAGCCCTCATTTACATCGCACGGGAGGAAGAAGAACTCTCCTAAGAACCTCGCCAAAGCTCTGCCTTTCACCAACAGCACCTATCGCAGAAGGCAACTGCTAAAGCCAAGGAGCAACATGGCTATTGGAACTGTGGAACAGAGCAGCACCAGGAAAAAAAGAATAATTAAACAGTCTGCATAAAGCACCTGACAGCTAGCTCAGGTGGATAAAGTTCCTATTAGAATGAATCTGGGGAAATCCCTATCACTGCTCTGTCCAACTGCAAATATGGACCAGAAGTTCCAAGGAAAATTATGGAAAAGTTTAACTTATTACATACTACCTCTGGAACAGAAGAACAACGTACACAAACGGATTTTAAGTGGTCTACATTCAATTCTGGAATAATTCTGGAAGGCAACAGCTTCTTTTGACAGCAATCCTAAAAAGCCACTTAACCCCTTAGAGCCAGCTAGTGGCATTTGCTGCAATATCACAAAGCAAGCCACCAGCTGGGGTCTGTGAGCCAGTGAACTTTGTCACTTAGCTTATGGAAACAGATTTTCAATACATTTAAGAACTTAAAAAAAAAATCTAGTAAAGCCTCTCGATATTTTTGTAAATGCGTCAGTTGGTATTTCCCACTGATTTGGGGGGAAAACCCCAGGAAAAATACAGTGCTTTCTTTCCCTCCCCCATAGCTGCAGATGCAGCAGCCCTTCTCCCCTTCCTCCAAAACAGCTATGTTTTGAGGAAGTGTGGGTGCCTGCAACTTGTAAAGGTCTTATAAACTAAATCTTTCACGTTAATCAGAACACCAGTGTATGAAAAGCCAACAAAAGAACGAAGGATTTAAGTGCAAAGAAAATAAAAGCCATCGTTACCAGAAGAAGCAGGTAGATACCTAGGGAAAACCCCACCCAGCTGGTGAACGAGTCAGCAGAAGGACACGCCAGCTTTATGCAGAGGCACATCCCTGTGCTGCTGCCTTTTCCCTTCCTGCTCCTTTACAGAGTCTGCCCAGTAATGAAACCTTCAGCCTCAAGTGGCTGAAAACAGCCGACCGTGACCGGACCCCAGGCGTGCTGACCGGACCCCAGGCGTGCTTCCCTGAGAATGTGCGCACTAAGGACTTCAGAGAAAGGTCGTGGCATGTGCCTCACCTCTTTGCATGCAGCGCCCTCACCCAGGGGATCTCTAGCCATACTTATTCCAGGCTGTCAATCCACAATGTTTGTAAAAAGGAAGAAAAAAAAAAGGGGTGG
>NW_010418505.1:0-1941 GCF_000710305.1 Buceros rhinoceros silvestris | reverse complement strand
GGGGGGGGTGGGGGGGGTGGGCAAGAAAAGCAGTGAGTAACTTCGGAGAAAAAATAAAGAACAAAAATTTGTGACTGGTGTTTTCCAATTTCAATTGCCAATGGCTTTCAATCACAATTACATGTCATGGACAATTGACAAATAGACGAGACGAGACTGAAAACACTGGAAACACGTAAATAAAGAAACACTATGTATGTGCATATAAATTAAGGGGGAAGTAAGGAGATGTCAGTCTTCGGAAGGTTTGCCTTTACTGACGACTCTCACTCAGTTCTAGCAAGAGACAGAAACCATAACTGAAGGAGACAGATTTCACTGCTCATCAGTGGTTTCCCCTTCCAAATGAACTGAATCTTGCTGGATGTCTGAAGAGCTGGAGGAATAGGAGAAGAAGAAAGGCAGGTATATTTTCACCCCAAGAAATAGCTCTGCTTAATCTAGGTGTCAAACTGTTCTACCATTTACCTCAGAACAACAAATTATTTGTGGTGCAACATCACTGTCAACATGAGACACATCTCCATTGAGTCTGAGCTGCTCGTCCTCTTTTTCTTCACCTACATCTTGCTTAATTTCCTCTGACAAATTCTTCTTCTCTGTAGCTACGGTAACTGCATTTTCCTGGACCAAATCTTCAGCTGTAACGTGTGTGTGCTCAACTGACACATCCCGTTTGCTGCCTTCTGCTGGGGCTTCCACAGGCCGTGTTTTTTCTTCATGTTCTCTCCTTTTCATGTCTTCCTCTTCCTCCTGTTCTTCCCTGATGACTTCCTCAATTGCCCTACGGTGTGGCCGGTATTCTCCCACCTCTTCATCCTCGCTCTCACTACTACTGCTGCTGCTGCTACTATCTGATGGCAATGAGGAAGAGTCCTTTTTTGACAGATGCTCCACCTTACATGTCTCCCCAGCATCAGTGGCCACTTGCATTTTCCCTTTGTTGGTTTCGTCTACGACCAGTGTTTCTTCTATCCCAACCTCTGCCTGCTTCTTCTCCTCCACTATGTCCAGAGTCTCATGTGAACTCTGCACAAAAAATACGGATGAGGAAAAACAAAAGTAGAGTATATGAATCAATTAAAATGATGGAAACAAAATTAACTGATGGCTGGTTCATGTCATGTAGAAGACAAGAGATGGTTGTGATGGTTAACTGAAAAAGGAAGGAAAGAAAGCATGAAGATGGATTGGAAGAGTTAGAGGCAAATTTAACTATGGAAAAAAATCAGTAGAACCTTATCAGCATCTCTGACTCCAGTACAAGGCCCTTCTGCTCTGGAGGCATGTCTCTGTGAAACAAAAAGCAATCAGAGGACAAAAATCAATGCATAACCCTTTTCAGTAGTGCAACATCCTTCAAGAAAGCTTTTAAGAATGCATGTACGTGACACTAGACAGATACTGTACATTCACTGCAAGATTCACGTAGAGCTACGCTCATTTCCTCCCACTCCACTCAAGTGTAGGCAAGAATTATGGACATTATTAATTGGGACATGAATTTAATTATGAAAGACTGAAAATAAAAGCATGAATGCACTGGCCAGTGATGCTCCCGAGGCAGTTATTTCTCTCAGTTAAATCAGGAATTCAGGATAAATAATATTAATGGAAAATAACAATAATAAGAATAAACCATTTAGCATTCTACTATCAGTTTATCATCATAGAAAACAACAAAAGACTTTATTGTGAGATTTTATTAGTTGCTCATCTTTGTTCTGTTACTTCATGAAACTAGAGAGATAACGAGACAGAAACCAGATAGAAACTAGCAGGTAGCAAGGGGAAGACTGTTCAGGGTGCGATGTCATCGGAGCAGCCGTACGTGGTTACCAGGATGGTGCCGTTAGGATTCAGTGTGGAGCCCAAATGATCAGGTTAAAGCCGTTACACTGGGATTTGCCCACACCGAAAGGATCTGCGGTGGCATCCCAG
>NW_010418504.1:0-812 GCF_000710305.1 Buceros rhinoceros silvestris | reverse complement strand
TCAGGGAAACGGCGCTGGGCTGCTTTAATTCCTGAAACTCGGGCCCTGGCCGTCCCAGGCCGGTCACTCCAAGCCCGGGACGCCTCCGGCGGCGTGTCGTTACGTTTATTAGTGCCATTGTGACCGTCAGCCCTGCTTTAAGGCGTCCTGGGATCCGATGCTGTGATGCAGCTCCCCGGGGATCATTATGCAGGTTCCCGTCCCTCTTCACCAGGGTGGGTGAAAGGTGACACACCAGAATAACGAGTAAACCCTTAGTCCTGAACATCTTCAAAGTGCTCCCTGCCTTCGGTCCATACCTGCTCCCGCGCCACGCGTGTCACCACGGTACCTGAGCAAGACCAGGCGCAATTAACTCGTTACGACTCCCCTGGAATCCGGCCCCGTGTTTTTAGCCCCATTTTTACAGGTGGGGAAACGGGGGCACCGAGGGCTTCTTGGGTGATTTCCTCCGAACCGCAGCGTGACTCACGGGCAGGGCTGGTGGCTCGGCGCTGTGCTGCCAGCCGGGGTGACGGCCAGGGGAGCGGCTGCCGGCGGGTGCCTTTCCCCCTCCCCTCGTCCCGGCTGCGTTCCCGGAGCCGAGCCGTGTTGAGCTGGAGCCTGGGCAGGGCTGGGTGTCACCAAACAGAGCCAACAGCCAGTTTGCTCCCCAGAATCTTTGGTCCCTCACTCCCCCGGCCCCGTCACCCCAGCCCTGCGCCGCTTTCGCTGCCGGCAGAGCCGGGTCCCCACAGCTCCGGCGCTTCCCGCATTGCTCTGGGGTGACTCCTGGCCCAGCCGGGTCCCACGGAGCCCAGGGAGATGCCAGG
>NW_010418503.1:1140-6781 GCF_000710305.1 Buceros rhinoceros silvestris | reverse complement strand
GCCTACTTCATCCGTGCAGAGATAAGGGGGTACTGCTGGGTTGATCCGTCACGGCAAAAGAGTTCAAACACCACCCCCGCCAGGAATCGGCAGAAATGGAAAAAGGTTCTACCTATTTTTGCTTCAGGGAAATAGCAGGTCACGGACATGGCTTTCTTTCCTCGATAAAGGTTTCCAGTCCCAAGGCATAAGATTCAAGAGTCGTGTGCGGCATATTTAAGAAACCCACAGCACGGACAAGACAGAGAGGACAGTAGATAGAGCAGAGGGGAAAACAAGATGTCATCAAATCTCTCAACATGCCCCCTTTTATGAGTTCATTCAAAGAGGCGTGTCCTCCTTCCCGGAAGCTCGGGAAAACCACAGAAGTCTGGGAAGAAGAAAGCCAGACAACAGAAGAGCATCTGGTTCCACCATGTTGGACCCAGGACAAGATGTTGAACAATACTGGCCTTAGTATTGATCCCTGGGATATACCTCTAGTGACTTGCATCTGACCGGACTTTGTGCTGCTGTTCACCACCCTCTGGGTTCAATCATTCAGCCAGTTTTCAGTCCATTGCACACATATCTAGCCCATACTTTGCCAGCTTGTCTATGACGATATTGTGGGAAACAGTGTGAAAGGGTTTATGTTAAAGTTGTGGTAAACAACATCCACTGCTCTCCTTTGTCTGTTAAGGTAGCACTCCAATGTTGAAAACTATCAGGTTGAACAAGCATTTGTAAATCCTCTTTGTAAATCCATGCTGACTTATTCCAATCAGTTCCTTTTTTCTGATGTATTTGGAAAGGTTTTCCAGAAGGTTTTTCATAATTAAAGGCCAGATTTGGTGGTAAAGACTCAGGCAAAAAAGACACTGCGTACCTTGACCTCTTCATGTCATTTATGTCCGGCTCCTCTGCTGTATTCATCAGCAGTCCCACATTTTCCTGAGTCTTCCTTTTGCTGTTCATGTACATGTAGAATCTTTTCTTGTTTCCCTTCACATCCCTTGCAAGATTCAACTGCGGCTGGCTAGAAAAGCCAGTGTCTTTCCTTTAGCCCTATTGCTGTAACATCAATAGACAGCAACTACATTGGGTCATGTCTCCCTGATTCCACTTCTTGTGATGTTCCTTTTTATGTCCTTATATTCCCTTTTAGCAGCTTTTTGCTTAACTAGGCATACCTCTTGCCTCCTTTTCTTGGTCTCTTGGTTGTTGGGAGCTTGGAGGAGGTTATCCTCAAATATCAAGATGCTTTCCTGGACCCACCCTTCTTTCTAGGACTGCATCCCATGGATTCTTCCAAGCACATCTCTAAAAATGTTGAAGTCTGCTCTCCTGAGGCCCAGGGTTGTGATCTGTTTTTTCCCTTGCCCTCTCCTCTTCGGGTGCTGAACTCTACTATATCCTGTTCACTATAGCCAGAGCTCATGCTGACTTTCACACCTCTGACCAGTTCTTCCCTGTTTCAGGTCTAGCTGTTGACCTCTATTTGTTGGCTCCTCTGTTACCTAGTTTCAATTCAATGAGTAGTATCAGGTATCAGCTCAAGAAGGCAGTCCCAGACCTAACCACACATGACTCTCTTAATTACTAAGAAGATTGATTCTATTCCCCAGCTTCATGAGGCGGAAGGGTAGGCAGGCAGGCATTCACTTCTTCCCTAAAATAATTTTCACTTCGACAGAACCCTTCTGATACACATGAGAGACTATGCACAACCCTTCAGGATGGAGAAGGTCTTGAAACATCTGTGCTGATTTCTAAGGTTTTTCTGGTACTCTAGCTATGTGCTAGCTACAGCTAAACTGCTCATGTTAAGCTGCATGTAGCCCAAGAGAGGATTCTGCCTTGAAACTTGTTCAAGTTCCTGATACCAGGACCCCAGGACACCCAGATCCCTAGCTGTGGGAAGAAGCAAGTTATCAAGATCTTCTAAATCCCACCCTGTGTTTTGGTTTCGTTCAGTCCAGAAGGAAGTCACAGTCATCTCCTTCGTAGCCATCCAGCGCTTCATTTTCCTGAACAGTCTTTGGCACGTCATTGGTCTAGGGAGTTTTACTAGTCTAATGTGAAACAAGCAGCGGCCTGACCACTTTCCCTGACTACACACGTGGATAAAACTGGCCTTGGCTACTTTCTTACCTTAATGATTTTTAGCATAACCTGAGCATATCTGTCTGGATCATTAAGATCATAGCAGAGGTAAAGCAAGAGCTAGCTGTCTACCTAGTCCTTCAAGAAAAAGCTAAATGAACGCAGATACCTAAATTCATGCTCCAAAGCAATGCCCAGGACCTCCAAGAAGAACCTGCTGCACTTTAAACACCTGTGGGACTAATCAGTGGTGGAGAGAAGAGCTTACAAATCACTCTCTCAAAACTCCGATAGTGTTGGCTTTCTCTTAGTTGTTACCTTTTAATTTAATACCTAGAAATACAAACTGACCAAAGACGTGAAGGAAGTTTTGTTCAGTTTTTTGCTGGAATGCCTTTTCTGATGTCAGCAGATGTGCTACTAACTTATAGTGGAGAAATGAGGTCATTATTAGGCCTATCATAACCTGTAACAAGTAATTTAAATCACTATGAATATATTATTTGACACGTTTATTCCTGCTTCTGAATTATTTATGAGCTTGTCCAGAAATCTTACAGTGCCAGTATTATTTGTAGCCATCGATCAGGAGAGTACTACGTAAGCTAATTTCATGACTATTTTTGCATGCTGTTCACCGCTGGTCTTGCTGATTTTTGATACCTCATAGCTGCCAGCTCACTATTAGCTTTCTCAGCAAAAGCAACCATTTCCCAAAATGAAGAGTTTCAATATTACACCAGTCTATGAAGCACAGTAAAAGTTTTTGGCACTGTGAGAGAAAATTTTGGAGCTTAGTAATAAATGCAGTTGTTAATGTTCATTAAATGTGTTGAATCTATGATAAAAGATATTGCTGAACAATCTACAGCTGTCAAAACTCTGAATAAGCACCAAAATGAATTTTTGGTCTTACATCAAAATTTCCCCACCCTTTTGGGGATCATATTGACTTGCTCCAGGAATTGTATCAATTGAACTATACTGATGTAGAGATTAATACTAGGTTTTGATTGACTCTGCTCTATTTGTTTAAATCAGATTTTGTAAGAGATTTAATGACCAAAGTGGTTATGGTTTTAAGAAAAAAGAAAAAAATCTCTTAAGAACTTAAGAACTAAATTCATATTAACAAAAACCTTCTTACAGAGATAGGATTATGATTAGACAAATCTAAATTAAAACCTAGAGCCCCTTTTCCTACCAGTACCAATGCTTTTAATTTATTTCTTAGGAAGGATTATGTAAGATATCACATAAAATTAGATCAGACATATTTCTCCTCCTCACAGATACGGGTTGCTAATAACTTTGGTAAAAATCATCTTCAACACAAAAACCCCATTTTGGCATGGCACAGCTCAAGAACGGCAGGGGCTCCCCATGGCAGACACTGGCACCTGAGACCTGTCCCACTGCCCCAGCCAGGAGCACGGCAGCTGGAACGCACAAGAGCTAAGAGAGATTTTTAAAAGCTGTAGATTTCCAAGGGAATATTTCAGGACATGCAGAACCGGAACTTGGGCATGGAACTGGATGCACAGCATGGAAGACTTGAAGTTTAGTGGGTAGGCTCAGCCTTGCAGTGAGCAACCCCGCAAGCTAGACAGGCTGGAGTGGGTGGCAGTCCCCACGTATAAGCAAATACTCCTGCCACAGGGTCTGCATATGCTTCCTCTTCAGAGACTCCTCTGAAAGGCTGTTTCAATCAGCCGTATACCAGTTTTTCTCGAGACCCTAAACACAGAGTGTCAGAGCTGGGGAAAAATTTTAAACAATGACCTTTCACTCTACTTTGGAAGAATTTTTTCTTTTTTTTTTGTTTCATTTTCAGGTGTGAAAATAAAGCAAATATGCTGTCATTTTTATGACACTGCATTCCTATCATAAGTAAAAAGTCGTCACATTAATACAATAATTTCATTTTCCAGTTCACTGGCCCATAAAGTGGCTTATTGCACTTGGGTATTCAATACAAAGAGAGAAAACTATTTACTTGGATACATTTTAATTCTATCAAGAGTCGTGGCAACATTTTGACAATAAGAACTAGCAAATGAGTTGTTTAGGCCATTAGCCTTTTCCTTCCAGGTCAGCATTAAAATCCAACCGAAGTCAGACAACATTATCTCCAAAAAGAGTTTTTATCAAGGGGCTAGTGTGCAACAATCTACAGAAGGTTCCTGTTTGGAAAACCCTTGCTCTAGGAAAGCCTAGGAGATTACATCGTTCCTGGAGACTGATGCTGAGTGGCCTGAGTGACAGAGGCCCCTCTCCTGTAATTTAGCCTGGGGGATTTTCTCTGCTCTGCCCAGACTAAGCAGCATCTATCCAGTGAGCAGCAGAACAGTCACCAGTGTCATGACTGTTGTGCTCCCCTAGCTATCCTCAGACACCCCATCCCTCCACCTCTATCATTTTGGCAAAATAAGAGCAATTACAACAGTAAAAACTAGCAAAAGCAAGGGACTCTACACCAACTTTTGTGAAATCAGTGGGTCAGAACTTGTGACCTCTCACATGTTAAGATGTGTTGCCTGAAGACTGTTGTGCGTTACTGACATGTATTCCATTCCCTCTCCTTCACTCCCCATGTATTTAGCCCTCCTTGAACACAAATGCTTCTGTTTAGTTGTGTGAAAGTAACACTCTTCACAGCTAGGTATGAAATGGAAGTGTTTTGTTCTAACAAAAAAACTCCAAAGCAAACCGAAACTGAAACCCAAGCTAAACAAGAACCAAAATGAAACAAAGCAAAAAACTCCCCAAACCAAAAACCACCACCAACAAAAAACCCTTAAAGACATTTATGTTCATTACCTCTTCTGGAGTACTTGATTTCAGATTATGATTCACAGCTGAGCCAACTGGCACAGGTCTTCTTAAGTTACCGATACCTCTAAGCTGGTACCATCTAAAGAGCTGGTTTCTGGTATGTGAGCATAGGGGATTTCTGCCTTTAGTAGAGGTGAACCTCAAATTAAGAAAATGAGAAAAATCTTTCATATTATTTTGAGTATACGTTTCTTTCTCACAAATGCAAATTGTTAAAAATGATCAGGCATTTATTATACTTGTATGTGCTCCAATGGATTTATTATAGTTTCATAGTTCATCAAGAGAACTTGGGACCGTGTTAATAGCTTGGATAGACAGAGAATTGTTATTATTGGAGTTAGAGGTGGTCTGTTGGCACTTTTGCAAAAGTCTCAGAATTCAAAAGTGTCTAAATTTAAACACTGCAAGATGACTCAAGAACTGGGGGATAAACAACATCTTATGTTACTGAGTTAATGAAATTAGGCCTTTAGGTAGCAGTTTCCCTTGCCTTCTACATACCCATTCTTCACTTCTTTTTCCAGTCTTTTTTTTAAATATAAGACGATTTTTGCAGCAATGTAATACACAGAGAAATTAGTGTCTCTGATGGATAATAAAGTAACAAAGCAGTTAATAATTTACAGAGGTTGTTCATTTGCTATGGCATAGGACGACAAAGAACAGATACTTTTGAGCAATTTATTCAGAGAAGTAACTGATAAAAAGAGGTCCTAAT
>NW_010418503.1:0-1011 GCF_000710305.1 Buceros rhinoceros silvestris | reverse complement strand
CTTGTAATATTTAACATGGTTTCATTCACTCACTACCGACCATAATTAAATTAATTACAGATGATTTCTTAGTATGCAGATGGCTAGAATGTTGTCCCTAAAAAGGGCTCTTCGCCCAGTGTGCAAAACAGCTGTTAAGGGTCGAGGGACTGAGGTAACAACTCCTCGAATTCCTTAACTGTCCCCTCTGTCTTGCTAGAGACAGAAGGGGTTTAAAGGGGAATAATAAAAAAATTCACACCTCGGTCTGCGTTTTTAAGTAAAGCCGGGGTAGTGCACACTAACTCGGGGTTGTAATTTCCATCTCTTTGTTCACCATAGAGAATCTCCTTCATAGCCAGCTCTCTCAGGTATTCGATACCTTTACTTAGAGCGTCCCATAGGGGGGCACGGTGTGTGAGGTCGTCTCTAGTGGGACATCTGAGTCTTACAGCTAGCAGAAATCGCCTAAAAATACTGAGTCTTCTCTCATATGTCCCTATCTGACTGTCTATGCCTCCTTCCAGGGCCATGTTTCCTAACTGCTTAGCTTCACTGCCAGTTAGTTTGATGCTTTCACCTCCCTGATCCAGCAACGAAGCAACCACCTCAGGATCGATTCATCTGGACGCCTGCTGAATTCCTGCCTAATGTTTCTCAAGTCCTTCCTAGAGAAAGGTTGAGTATTCTCATCCTCATCCTCATCCTCATCCTCATCCTCATCCTCATCCTCATCCTCATCCTCATCCTCATCCTCATCCTCATCCTCATCCTCATCCTCATCCTCATCCTCATCCTCATCCTCATCCTCATCCTCATCCTCACCCTCATCCTCATCCTCATCCTCACCCGTGCCCGTGCCCGCACCCGCACCCGCACCCGTTTTACTGCCGCTTTCCACTTCTTCACGGGGGTGACTTCCACTCGTTGCGGTGGAGAGGTGGCAATAGTGCATGTGTGGTGCCTGCTCTTGATAAACCACACCAGGGCAACGTTAGAGGTGACTGATACAAACAATACAAACAGAGTTAT
>NW_010418502.1:0-824 GCF_000710305.1 Buceros rhinoceros silvestris | reverse complement strand
GAGGGCCGCCCAACCCCTGCCCCCGGCAGCCTCCCGAGCCGCTCCCTCCCGTTTCTCTTCCCCGCAGAAAAGCGGCCCAAGGCCGGGGCCGAGAGCCGGGAGGCGGGGGCCGGTGTGCAGGTGGAGCTGCAGGGCTCCGAGCTCTGGAAGAGGTTCCATGACATCGGCACCGAGATGATCATCACCAAGGCCGGCAGGTACCGGCCGCGCCCACCCCTCTTTTACCTTTGTCTCTTTTTCATTCCGTTTTTCCCCTTATTTTCTCTTTTTTCCCCCTTTTTTCTTTTTTTTTTTCCTGTTTGGCTGTGTTGTAGTCCTTTTTTGTTGTTGTTGTTGACTTTTTCCCCTCTTTTTTTTGTCGAATTTGATTTTTTCCCCCCATGCCCGTTTATTTTTTTTTCACACACACACCCCCCTTTTTTTTTTCGCCTTTTAACTGGCAGCACTTGCTTAGGACCTTCCCTCCCCTCTGCCCGCAGGAGGATGTTCCCTTCGGTCCGGGTGAAGGTGAAGGGGCTGGAGCCGCTGAAGCAGTACTACATCGCCATCGACGTCGTCCCGGTGGACTCTAAAAGATACAGGTACGGCGGGGGGGACACTGGAGGGGCACCCATCCACCTCCCACCCCTCCACACACCCGCGGGGGTCCCTGTCGCGGGCTGTTTGCGGTCTATCGGTCCATTGTACGTGGAATGGGGGTGGCACAGGCTTGCGGCGGAGGGGTGAGGAGGAGCACCACGCTTGCATGCACGTATAGAGTCTATAGGTGTGCGTGGGCCCGGCCCGGGCCAGGTACGTCTATCACAGCTCGCAGTGGATGGTGG
>NW_010418501.1:0-5900 GCF_000710305.1 Buceros rhinoceros silvestris | reverse complement strand
GCTGTTTGCAGCCTCCCGGCACCCGTGCGCTCCTCTGGGAGGACGGGTCTCTCACAGCGCCCGGAATGGGCGGCACTGGTTCTGCATTGCAACTCCAAACCTAAGTTCCTTCGGACTTTTTTTTTCCCTTTGGTAAACAAATGACTTTAAATAAAACTTGTTGCCAAACAAGTTCTTGCCACAATGCCTGTGACTATGTTAGCATCATACACTTCAGCTTCGGCAGCCGAATGATCAAAGAATCATATTTTCCAGTCTTGAGGAAATACATGTCGTCACCACCTCTCCGCGTCACCCTCATTTTTTTCATCTTCAAAAATGACTGAGTGCCCTTAAGTTTCAGCGATTGATCTTCACCTAATGTGTGGTTTTGAAGCAGTTTAATGCCCTCAGAAGGGCAGGTTCCAAGCACGGTGTGGGCGCATGACTCATTTCTTAGAAACAAAAGAGGTTCAAGATTTTTGCTTCTTGGAAGCTGCCCCAGGGGAAAAAAAAAAAAGCATTACCTGCTCCATTTGTGTTGCTTTTCTTTAATTTTATTCTGGTAAAATTTAGCGATTAACTTGTGCATAAACTATGATATTAACTTATGCATAAACTATGGGCATTACTGTCGATTTGACTAGCGCAGGAAAGGCACTGTCAGCCATCCCAGCGAAGGGAAAGCCTTTGCTGGGAAAAATCTTTTCTCTAGCCAACAGAACAGCACCCTGACATTTTTTGTGTGCATGTAACATTTAATGTACATATAGTGAGCTTCAGCGGTAATCCTCGTATCCCCCATGAAGGGCAGTAGTAGAGTATTGGCTGCCAACCCACCTGTACTTATCAGATCTTTTACATACCCGTTTACATACACTTTTTTTGCTTTGGAAGCACTTCTTGCATTTGTTTGCTTTCTGTTTTGAATAAGTGGACGAATAATTGTCGATAGGTATGAAGCTGGAAGCAGGCCACACTAAAAGAACCAGCAAAGCGCTGGAAAACCTCTAGAAGCACATCTGGTGTTTTAGACAAGGTGGCTGAGGGGCGTGGAGGAAAATTCTGCTAATATCAGGTCACCTTCTGAGCCTGCCCTCCAGCTGAGCACGTCGGGGTTAGGAGCTCCCGCTGCTCAGAACTGGCTGCGTTCCACTCCCGTGCGGGAAAAGGAGGTACCAAGATTTCGAGCTGGTTCAGTGCTGGTTCAGCTGGACACCCAGGTCCTTCTCTGCAGAGCAGTCCCGGTGCTGTGACCACTCGACCTGACAGTGCTCCCCTCCCCAAATAGACCATGGTTTCCAAAAGCGATTAATTTCTCCTTTTTCACTTCAAGGTTTCTTCCTCTCAGTTCTGCATTTGCCCAGACCACATAAGAGTTGATTGACTGAGTGGAAATAAAGATTCATCCCCTGAGCATTATGTTCGACCCAGAGCAGCAGTAGCGTATCTAGTTTTGGACCCCCCCACACACACACGAGAGAGGCCGACTGGCTGCAGCGAGCCCGGGACAGGGAGTGGGAGCTCGGGATGTGTGAGGAGACTAGACTGGCGGGGCTTTGTTCGGCCCCAGGGAAAAACAAGGCTTAGGGGAGATACAGTGGGTCTTCTGCCTCACATGCTGCGAGGACACGGAGAAGACAAGGAAGAGGCAACATCACCTTTTGCAGCAAAAGGAATTTTGTTGATGTAGAAGGATAAAAAATCCACCACGAGAGTTATTAAGCATCAGAACAGGGACTCCGAGGAGTTATGCAGTCCCTGTTTTTGGAGACATTCAGAGTTTAGCCCTGAGCTCCCTTGTGTAAGCGGGAAGACAGAACCGCTATGAGCGGGTTGGAGGAGCGGACAGCCTCCAGTAGCTAAATTACCTGTGAAAATCCACAGTTATTTCTGCAACTGAAAATACCTTAATAGGTGGTTATCAAAGGCGGAGAACGATAGTCACAGCGCGGGATTCCACTGGATTTCTGAACGTTCATTAGTGCCGCTGTGTTCTGTCGGGAGGGGAAATCTCCACACGCTGCGTTACTTTGGTTATGATAGGCAGCAGCACAACGGGGTCACGGTGAGCATCCCCGTTATGTGCTCAGACAGGCTGCAACACAACGTCCTCAAGCTACAAACATTTCACTAACGTAGTAAAAACCGGGCAAAGCAGGAACATTCCAGTCTCTCGTGCTTCTGTTACACTTCTTGGCTTCTTCCAGAGACCTGTAAAAGGTATTGACAGTAAAGGTTTGGTTTAGCGTAGCTCTGGGACAATGAGTTGGATGAGTTTGTTGAAATGGTGTGGGTGCACAAGACCTTCTTCGATCCATCGTCGCAGCATTTTCCTCTTTGCTGGTGCCCATGAGGTGGTCGTGGCTTACCAGAACAGAAGAAGAATTTGGCCTCACTTGCCCTTCAGCAGGTTGTCTCTTCACAACGGAGTCCCCGGCCCGGAGTCTCTTGAGGAGCGCAGGAGCAGCCACCTGTTTGAAATGTCTCTTATCAAGAGGCAGGAGCCAAAGGCTGGTCTCCAGCACACCCAGACAAAGGCAGCTTCTACCTTTCCATGGTTTGTCTGAACACGAGCGAGTTCCCCGGGGATGAACAAGTAACCTTTGTAAATTTTTAAGTTTTAGGCAGTAACTAGTAACAGGCACCAGACCTGGCTTGTTCAGAAAGGTGCATCGGATGGTGAGGGACAAGAGAGTGATGGTTTGCTCTGGGAGCTCAGCTGCACCACAAGGCTGAATCGCTGTGATCAGAACATGAGTGGTTTTGTTGCAAAACTGTGTGCTGCTGCACCGAACTCCCTCAGCCTGCGTTCAGCCGGGACATCAGGTTTCAGTGGTCGTGTAACACCACTCCTGCACTGAACACAGCGAGCCCTCTGACAAGAAAGGACATCTGCACCGAGAACTTCAGAGTCTCTGAGGTCCTGTAGCTATCGTCAGGCCAGTCACTCCTGAGAGCCCCAGGAGGAGCGAACCGCGGAGTTCAGCACTGCTGAACACCGCGGAGCGTTGGAAGCGCAGACGTACCAGTGTGGCCGTCGCTGTACATTACCCGAGTGGTTCCAGCCAGCCATACAACCGATATGCAGCACCGTTTCTGCTCAGACCTGATGGCTTAGCTCCCAAAGGAAAAAGCAATTTTTTTTCTTTTCCAATGAAAGTATAAATAAGAAAAAAATCCATCTCACTGTGCAAAAAATCACAAAGATAAGACTTACGGACCAGTGAAGTAATTTCTCAACATTCTCAGCTCTCCATCCCACTGCAAAGACTTTTTTTTTTTTTACTCTTTCCATACACAGCATGTTTGCAAAGAGAAAATCCGTGTGTCTGTCTCGAAAAATTAGAGTTTACCCCTGACTTTTAAAATCAGAAAGCTCATCCAGGGTTTGTGCCAGTGGTTAGGTCTCGCTTCAGTAGATGGACGCGTCTTCATAGTGGAACTTGCCTTGAGAGCAGATCCTGGGGCTGGAGACTTGGCCACTGCCGCAGGCCACGTATCGGCTGCATAAATGCAGCAAATGCCTCTTGAACTTGACGCCCACCAACACGTAGAGCACAGGGTTGAGGCAGCAGTGGAAGAAGGCGATTTTACGGCTGATGTGAAAGGCGAGGTTGGAGTCTTTTGCATACTGGCAGGTAGGTGGTGGAAGCGTAAGCAGAAAGCTGAGGATATTGTAAGGTGCCCAGCTCAGGAAAAAAGCCACCACGATGATAAGGATGAGTTTCACCGTTCTGTGCTTTCTGCGAGACCTTGTTCTGAGCAGGATTATCAGTATCTTGAAGTAACAGAACACGATCACCCCAAAGGAAAACAAGAAGAGTATGTTTCTCTGATAAACGTCCACCTTTCTCCATTTCCAGTCAGCATAATCACAGGTGTTGTCCCCTTCCAAGCTGCCTTGCACTGTCGTGTGAATCACCTCAGGAACCACAATTAATATGCTCCCGGTCCAAACAACCAAGCTCACCAGAAATCCACAGCTCTGTGTCCGGGATCTCAAGGTCGAGAGGGGGTTCACTACAGACAAGTACCGCAGGATGGTCATGAGCGTCAGGAAGAAAACGCCGCTGTAGTAGCCGATGGAGAAAACAGCATTCACCGCTTTGCAGAGGAACTCACCAAAAATCCACCCCAGGGACTGGTCCACGGCCCAGAAGGGCAGCATGCAGGAGAAGACTAGATCAGAGATGCAGAGGTTCGTGATGAAGATGTTCGTTAAAGAGGTGAGGTTTTCGTATCTGAATAGGATCCATAACACCAGTGAGTTTCCCAGCAGGCTCAGCAAAAACACCAGGCTGTAGAGGACCGTAGCGAGATGGGTGTAAACCACGAAATAGTTGCCCATGTCACAGACGTTGCTGGTGTCGTTGGTTTCATTTAAAGGGTAATCATAGGAATAGTTCTCATCCAGATCGAGCGGATAAAGTTCGTCAGCCATTTGTCTGTGCAAACCTCCTGCTGTTCTCCAGAAGAACCGCAACAATCGAACCGAAATTTTGGTGAGAACCAACCCTCTAACTAAACTCCTGCTGCGGAGGCTTCGGCTTTAAGAAACGAAAAGAAGCAGTGAAACTACCTTGTTTGTCCTGGTTTTGGGAGAGAAAGGAACCGTTTCCTCTTATGACCAGAGCATGAACAGGTAGATGCTGAAGATTCATCCTCAAAGAAACATCAAGGTCTTAAACACTGAGGAAGCCAGAAGCTGAGCCATTTATAAACCAATATGGGCGGCGACAACTGCCAGTTACTGAGTTTCTACCACGTGGAGGTTGAGGGCGCGTTGTTCTTTAAGGTAAGTATCCCAGGAGGGAAGACCTTCCAGTCTGCTACGATTTTTTAGGTTTTCTGGAACGGTATCAAACTCCTTAACACGTCACCATGTGCACGATTGCTTGTCACCGAGGTTCAGCGCTGCAGAATCTTAAAAAGCTGAGCAGCACCAGTATTGACAAGGGTAAGCACCAAGGATGGGGAAAGTCGGATTTTCATCTTGAGCTTGGTCGCTATCTACAGATCTCCAAGCTGTGGCGGAAGCCCCCGCGCGCTGGGTGCTCTGTGTATCTCTGCCTCTCTCTGATTCTCCGTGAACCTCTGATTCTCGAGGATAGGGCAGGAACAGGGCTCACATCACACCCCTTTTGTGGGGGCTGCTCCCCTCTGCCCGTCTGCAGGTAGGACTTTAATCCCAGCTGGATGGTTGGTTGAAATTGGCCAACAGTGTCCAAAGTTACCGGGACTTGGAAGGTGACGTACAACTGGGTGAACAAAGCAGGGCAGCGAGGTCACAGTAGCCTCATTCCTTTATGAAATTAAGCTAAAAAACAGATTTGGGAAAACGAGTAATGGCTCCAGGCAACAGTGCAGAGCCTAAATGAACATTATCCTGGGTGGAGGCTTCCTGCAGCACCACGTTTGGACCCTGGGTCGGCAGAGGCCAGTGACAGACCTGCCACCGATTTATTTGGAAGTACAGCTGCAAGAAAGGAACTCCGCGACTCAGGCCAAATTGTGCTGGTGGTGCTTTCCTTTTTGGATTAGCGAAGGCAGGATCTGCCTGCTCCAGCCAGGAAAGGCCACCCTGCCTCTGGGGGACAGGAGGGTTCTGTCTGCACCAGGAGAGCATCCAGGGAGCGTTCAGTGCCACGCGTGGGTGGTGGCCCAGGTCAGCCGGCGCTTGGCACAGGCAGCGTGGGGCAGGGACCATCCATCCTTTGGGATGTGGCCGCCCGGTTTTGGAGGTGAAGGATGTGCAGGATTCAGCAGTGTGACAGCGAGTGTCCCTGGCAGGGTTGTCATCAGCAGAGGCACAGCCCTGGCTGGAAGTGGTGGCGTGGCCATCAGTCTGTACCGTGCTGCCATCTTCAGGCATGCAGGACAGGTCCCTGCGGGCCGTCACCCTCTGGTCTCTCTGGAGA
>NW_010418500.1:0-11357 GCF_000710305.1 Buceros rhinoceros silvestris | reverse complement strand
AAAAAAAAAAAAGGGAAATGCCACAACTTTTTACAGACCTGCAATAACAATTCTAAAAACTTTCCTTTAAGGAACGCTACCTCTGTAAAAGTGTACAATGGTTTCAAAATTTCACCTGATAAAATAGGTTAAGTAGTATAAAGCAGCATATAAGATGAATGAATCAT
Organism: Buceros rhinoceros silvestris; assembly: GCF_000710305.1. Classification (NCBI taxonomy): domain Eukaryota; kingdom Metazoa; phylum Chordata; class Aves; order Bucerotiformes; family Bucerotidae; genus Buceros; species Buceros rhinoceros. The sequence goes on along the minus strand of NW_010418500.1, from coordinate 11,190 downwards.
CATCTCAGTCTCATGGATTATTTCAATATCTATCACATTCCTACAAAAATCCACACTGTGTTGCACAAGGGTATCCTGCCCCAGCTTAGCTATTCTTTCTTTTTAAGCTGCCTGCACCTTATGAAGCTGGTGAACTATATGATCGCATTTAAGTTTTAACGGTTTTCTCCATTATAAGGGCAAGTGATCCACTGGCCTCTGTTTTTATGTCTTTGAAAAAGGGAAATCTTTAACTCTAAAGTCATTTCAAATTCCTGTGAAGCAAAGGCTCTTGTATTTTACACAGTAGGGCCCAAATCATGCTCCTTCCTCGGTTTCCTACATAATCAGAAAAAAAGAGTCATTGAAAAGAGTCAGGGAGATGTTGTATAAGCAGGGGAAGAGGAGACCCTTTTTGGGCTGGGCAGCTGTGGGAACACAGGTGAATGCCACATCATACTGCTTAAAGCCACTTGACCTTGGACACTTCCTTCACAGCCATGGCAGCACAAGGGATTAAATCAGACGCTTGTGGTAAGGCAGCCCAAGGTGTGGATTTATGGCAGTATAAATACCCTAAATTAAGCATCAACACACATTCTGTAGAGGGTATGCAGTAGGTTACTTCCACTGCCAGGCAAATTCACCCTTGCAATTCCGGCCTGTAGGAGCAAGGGGGCAGGCAAGCACTAAGACCCTGCCGATTCACTGCACACCTACGCTTTTGCGTATTTTATCAGTAGCTTTTGACATACTTTATATTTGACATTAACTGTCCCATCTAACGTCAAGCAGAAAACATACGTCACTCTTTCACAGAGCACTGTTCGGGTGCACGGACTAAATCACTGCCTGTTGGTTTTGTTCAAAATACTGTAATCTTAGGGTAGGTCTTCACATCAGGCGAACTAAAGAGACACTGAATCGATCCCAAATTGGCTTGCAGCTGTGTTTACAACAGTGTGAGCTGCGCTCCCTCTCAACAGGGCAGTCCACTGAGGTAAGAACAACATCACCTCCAATTCACGACTTTCCTGACATTAAAAGGGTTCAAGTTAATTGTGTCTGCAGTTTCTTAGGCAGCAGTTGGACTGAGCTTCTCCCTTTTGCACAAACAAACCACACAAACTGCAGTTTGCCTACAACGTGTTATCTATTCCAGTTTTGGAGACCAAAATCAGAAAGATCACAAGAAGCTTCATTTTACTTGAATGCAAACAAGTATTTGACCTCCAAAAGCTGTCACAAGTATATCAGAGCATTTCGTTTTCAAAAGGTTTTACTTACTTGTATTTTAAGAGCAGCCACTGAACAAACCACAGTCCCACAAGGATCATGCCGTTGATTTCACAAATAGAAAAAGCCCATTGCACCCGATCAAAGCGATCAAAAAATGCATCTGGTAGGGGAGGCTGCACCTCCTTGGGAGGCACTCGTTCATGAACAACTGAGATAGTCACCGTGGTAAAGATGAAACAAGAAAGTGCATAAATAAAAGCCAGGAAAGTCTTGCCCCATTCCATAGGATACTGAGAGCGCTCTGGCTCTGGCATAGGGATCTTTATCATCTCCTTCTTATACCCATTTGGCATCCCATTCAGCTTCGTTTTACTGTTAAAGCCATTCTCATGCACGGTGTTGCTCATGCTGATGTGGATGTGCCCATTGATGTGCCCGTTTTTGTGAGCCTCGATGTGGTGAGCCATTTTTAAAGTTTCAATCATGTGCAACAGCCGCTGGCCACTGTCAGAAGACACCCGGGAGAGAGGCGTCTTCTTAAAATCCTCCTCAGTGAGGTTGATCAGATCCTGCCCAGTGAAGCTCTTCAATGGCTCACAATACTCCGGCACCGCATTTTCTGTTAGCCAATTCATCACCTCCTTGGGTGACCATAACACCACTTCTTTCATCTCGCCAGGCAGCTAGGGCACAGTCTGACATTGATTTTAAATTGGGCAGCAGTCACTGTGACTCCAGCGCGTGGGAAAGCTCCTCCTTGGCTTCATCTTGTCTGAGGAAGCAGTCTGGCAAGAGGCAAGTCCCCATCTCTAACCGTCCGACACGAGCATTGAGGCGCTGTGGCAAGAATAGGAAATGGTTCACTTCATATTTGTATTAGCATTCTTCTTCCTGAGAAGAAAAATCCCAAACCAGTCATTTATCATTGCACTGAGTTTGCAAGTCACGTTTAACGACAAAATTATTGCAAAGGAATAGCTAAACTCCGTCACAGAAAAGACTGACTGCCTTGAGCTCAGCACTGTCGTTTCTGATCTTGATTCCGATTTCTCAAGAGCTTTAACAGTTTTGTATTATCAACACCACTTCGCAGCTGTGGAAAGAACCCCTTTCCTGCTCTACATTGGTTAAATTTTCTATTACTACACAGCTCTGGTCCATAACCAGTACCCAAATTCCTCTTAAAATCATAACACTAATGGATTTAATGACCTGCATAGCAAATGTTTAGTATCACTCACGTCACAAACCTTCTTTCCCACCTGCAGACTGCTATGCGGTGTGTTGCACCTACTTACTGAATATGAAGCCTGGTTTTCCTACTGCAAGGCAAAAAGAACTAGCGTACCACAAAACCCACTTTTGTACAGGTCAGCAACACACAAAAAATATTATATAGATAAGCAAGGTTATACCCTCTGGACCAAAGCACCTGCCCGAAAATAAACTGAAGCATTAAGGTTTGCAGGACTCTAGCAGATGTTTAGGAGTGCTTCAAGGTAAATTTTACAGTTGCCATTGCATACTGCCGATTTAAATACGTTTGTCATCAGCTAAAAAAGAATCAGTATAAAAATGAAGTGAAACTTTGAAGAAAAGGAACTGGATAACAAACTTTTACACCAAATTAATTACAAAAATAGCTCTAAAAGCTTAGAAATGCTTATCACTTCCAATACAGCAGTTATAGGAAAATAGATGTTACTTGCTGGAACATCCTCCTGAATTTTTGAGACTACCACAGGTTAGGGCTGGGCCAGCCACTAGACAAATGACAGATGCTATGACCCACCCCCTTCCTCCCCAAAGGGGAAGAGAAAGGGAATAAGGGGGAGAGACACCTAAGGACTGGAAAAGAAAACTAAAACTGCTTTAATGAAAATAATAGCAATAAAATGAAATGCATACAAATATACACAATATCAATACTGAACCCAACCCCCAGATGACAACCACGTCACCATCACCACTGATGCTGCGGGCAGGCACTGGGGATGGCCCACACAGGGCTCAGCTGCAGACAGGAACTGGATGCCTAAAGCTGGATTCCAGAACTGGATTCAGGAATGCACGGATTGGGATCAAAGGCAGAATGGACAGAGTCCTTCTCGGACACTGGCCATTGAAGAAGAGGCAAGAGAGGAAGAGAACTTGACCCTTGTGACCCCTCAGCTTTATCCCGGATATGACGTACACAGGATGGAAGACCTGGCTGGTCAGTGCAGGCTCACCTGTCCTGTCCGCTCCTCCCCGCAGGTGCAGCCTCTCACTTGCTGCACCCCCAGCGTGGGACACAGGATTTAGCGTGACCTTGGTCTGCACAGGAGCAAGTACAAGCCAGAGCCTTTCTGCATCCCAAACCCTGGCAGTGACTGTGAACATCCAGTGTTATCACTGCCAGGAGCAGACACTGTCTGCAGAAATACGCCGTTAACCTCAGCTCAGTCTCTTCTAAGTAACTGCAGCGTCTGAAAAGTGAAATCATTGAGCAGAATTAGTTCTGTTCTAACTCAAACCAGGACAGATGTGAGCAGCAAACTCCTCAGCACCAGGTGATGATCCCATGGCAGTGAATGACACCGGCAAATTCCCAAGGCTGAGATGTTTATTCAACAAACAAACAAAAAAAGGTCCTTCCCAGAGCAAAGAGAGGAAAACAGTGAAAACTCCTGTCTCCAGCCTCCCACCCCACAGACCAAGTCTCTCCTGCAGTAGGCTGTGACATTGGAAACACCAGTGACCTAAAGAAAGTAACAACTTTGTCTTTTCGAAAGTCATATCATACCTTTATCAGCTTAAAGAATATTTTGAGCCTCTTACAAGTTACCAGATGTTTGGATTTCATCACAGGGACCAAAGTTGCTATTAAGGAAAACCAAAACAACCTACACTGCCGGCATAACCTGAAGTGGTACGAAACAGATACAGAGCTATACTCCTATGCAAAACATGACCATGCTGCGCATACACATATCATTTGAACTGTTACCTCCAAACTGAGAAAGACACACAAGGTGCAGTTTTCAATCTGTTTCTCCATGGAATTAACCCAGTCTGGTGATTGAGATTAAAAAAAAGCTTTGCACGAAGGACTGGCAGTACTTTGCAGACTCCACCTCTCGCTTGCTGGGCATGCCTCGTACTCATGTGTATTTAAATCCATGGAGCAAACAGGGATGAAGATGAATACTCCCCCTTGCGAATATCTGCGCTGTTTTAAAACAGCGGAACAGTTTTTCTTTCTCTTACTTTGTTTTTTTTCAGTGGGATTATACGAACGGATGAAGGCTTTTAGTCATGGATCGCTTCATTATTCCAGTTGTGTTTAGCAAATTGGTATTTAGTTACACATCTCTGAACGTGGAAAAAAAAAGATGGATCGAATTATGCACGTCAACCCACATTAGAAACTCCTACAAGGCTTTGATTGAGGGACAGCAGCTTGGCTTTCCATGCTGGTCTCCACTGTACTCACTGTAGTCATATTATCACAGGACACCTGGAATCCTGGGTCTGGCACCAGCTGCAGCACCAAGCTCAAGCATGAGCCCTGCATCCTTACTCCATGCTAGGCAAAGTTGGTGTCACCAGAAGGGCATTTTGCCTCCAGCCCCCTGTCTAGCCCCAGTCTATATATTAAGGGCGACACTGGCCTTGAGCTACCTCTCTTACTAATGCCTGTGGCTCAACTTGCCACTGCAGGCCAAGGAGACGGAAACAGCACTGTCTTTTGGATGTCCCCAATAGTTCGGTCTCAAGTGATGTACCAGTAATTAACAACTCAAGGAATCAGTGTCTATGTGAAGGAAAATGCAACACGCACTTTCATACTTGTCTTGGGGTTGAACCTCAGGTTGAAATCCATGCAGTCCAGCACCAGGAACTGTACAGCATTTTGCTGTTTCTGGGGTAGCACCTTAAAATCTTGATAGAGCCCAAGTTATTTTTTTTCCCCCATTGTAACACCTGTGCTCTTAGTCTGCAACATGCCGTTTATCAGTTACATCAGCTGCCTCTCCAAGTTTTGCTTTGCAAATTCATCCTGAGTTTGGGGTTGTTGGAGCATTCCGTATACACCACAAGGTGGGGCAATATTAAAACTTTTCAATTTTAAGCGCTGGAGTGACTGAATCACAGTTTCCCAAACCACTCAGAAAGCAGGAAAGTGGACCTTTAACTGTTATCCTCCCGAGGTAACAACCTTTCTGCCACCCCTGACAATACAACGCAAGCCTTCTGCAGGCTTAAGAATTCACAGTCCCAACGACACAATGCAAACAGCTGCATTCGTCACTGTTAAGGAACCTGCAGCCAACCTTCAAATTACATCTTCTTACTTACCACGTACATACTTGCCCTCCTGCTCTGGCTAAGCTAGCAGGTTTAAAGACGGCCTCCACGTGGAGCCTTAAAGAACAAAAATCTGCTGCCAGCTACAAATACTACTTTGATACTGGCGTAGCTCCATGATACCTGCCTGGCACAGTTGAGAAATAGCAGAGGAGTACATCTTGCAGTAAAACTACAATAAATTCAGAAACTTGCTCATGCTTTAAACTCACCATCAGTAATGCTATTAAAGGTACTATACAGAAGAATAAAGATTGCTCGACTCCAATTTTGGTATCTTCACAGAATACAAAATATAAATATATCTCCTAAGAGTCTTGGGGTTTCTCATTTTTAAAAACAACATCTCGCACACAGAGGCACACGCACTTTCACCTGATCTCTTCCTCTGTGGACGGATGGACAATGATGGCATGGGGTACACCAAGGAGCAAGAAGATACTTGACAGAAAGCTTGAGTCCTCACAAATGCTGTTTCCGAGAGATTGAGCATAGCACCGGCCAGGTGCAAGCCCAGCCCACTGCTATCACACCTCCAGCATATAAATCACTATCAAGCACCTTCGTAAAAGCAGAGTAACTGTTCCAAGGAGGGAAGCTTCGAGGAAAGCTAACACTATGCCAAGGATGCAGGCCATAGAGTCTTTTTCGCTGAGAGTTAAAACAAAGTAAAATAACTAAGATTTCTAACAAATACCTATTACTCAAACCTCTGTTTCCCAACCTGTCTAATGGAGGAGGAATAGGCAAAAAAGCTTCTTTACTAACGCCTTCCAGCTTGTCACATTAAAAAAAATCTCATTTTCTACTGTATGTTCATGAAAGCTTGATTGGGTGAGGTTTGCAGAAAAGATATGGGAGATTAACTGCCCCTGTTGGACTCCTTGCTCCCGCAAAAGGTGTTCTCCCATCCACAAACGCTGAAGACAAATGGTGAGGATGGGCATCGGCCACTGCTAGCCCACATCCACCAGCTTAGCTTTGTTCCACCATCCCAGCAAGGCCTGAGGTCAGCAAGGGGATGAGCACACACTCAAGCCTCCTCAGATCCGATACAGCTTGTTAGCCTGGGCCAGGCAACTGAAACGCTCCCTCAATTCACAGCAGATCTGCTTCATCAAGGAGCCTGATAATGAATTATAAATAACAATGCAATTATCATAATAATACCAATTGCACTATGATAATGATGCCATACAAAACCCGTATCTCAAAATACCTGCAGCACAAGACTAAGCAGGATGAAATAACTTCAGGAAGGGCTCCAGTCCCCACCTCCTCATGTTTATGTGACCTTTTTTCCAGTTTCCAGCAAACGTTAAAGTGCTAACTCAAAACTTTCAGATCCTTTTCCACTTCCCTGACAGAGAGCATTCCCCACCACCACTTCAATCTGCCCATATAACGGTTGTAGTACCACGATGAAGAGACACCTTAGCGGGTTAAACAAGTATTTGAGAACACACTACATAACCTTGCATATCAAGATATGTTTTCTTTTGTATTGCTTTGCAGAGATGTGGCTGGGCGTGAGGACTGAATGTGGGAGCATCTACGTCTTTGGTTAAAGATCATCAGCAATGAAATCTTCAGCTGGCTACACCTCCACACTTGACTTGGGAACCAAGGTGCGTAACACTCTCCAGTCTTCTGTCTCCAGGTCTGCTTGGAGGATACCTAAACACTGATGCTGGATGTCACTGTTTCAGATTTTGTTTTGAAGTCTGTGGGCTCATTGCTGAGTGAGCAACAGATATGCCCTGCGCAGGGAGCACAAGACTGTCTGGGATGGCTGCAGGGTCCATGGAGCAGTAACCTCTCTCCGCAACCCCAGACCTGGCTTACAGGTTAACATACCATTCCCTATTACCTCTAAACTTGCAAGCAGAAAGCTTTACATCTGAACAGTTAACACTGATGAGACAAAACCACATCCACCTAAAGCAGCAAAAAAGACAACCATCTCCCAAACCAGCTTGTTCATCTCCAGTCTCCACATAAAGCATTGAGACCACCAAAGAAAACCCAAGTCTTTCCAGACCAAATCATGCCTTCCTCCTGTTTGTACAGTGCTTTTATTCTCTAAGCAAGGACCTTTGTTGCCAAGGCAACAGTCACTATAGAAATCAGCAAAATAACCAGCCAGTTCAGAAACCGCAACAAGCTGCTCACCAGCAGCCAAGTGGATCTTCAAATTCTTTCAGAGGCAGTGGGTGTGTTTCAGTTGCAACACTGAGCACCCCTCCAAAACACCCCAGAAAAGGTGACATGATAAAACCATGAGTAAAAAACAGAGCTAAATGAGCAAGGTCCAGAGATAAGTACAGTAAGAAGGTAATAGTGACATTTTCTTGCTTAGAAAACAAATGCTGAGAGGCATACTGATTATGTGTGCACACAACGTAAAAAAGGAGAAAAATCAACTGCTGTAAAGGATTTAAGTTTTAATGCTTCAGAAGCCAACCCACAAGTGAAAACACCCCCAAACACCCCAGTGAGCAGAAGTTATAGAGACTGAACACTCTGGATGAAAGCCAGAAGCTCTTGTCCTGACATTTTGCAAAATAAACTGTTAGTAACAGCAGGGCCTGAGTCACTGCTACAGTTACCTCCTCTACAGACATTTTATCATCTCTAACAATAACGCTCCGACATCTCAGTAACTGGACATCTTATGCTTGCAGAGCATCTCTGCACAACAATTTGCAATGAAAGGGTGATGCCTGCCACAAATTATGTGCTGGATACCACTAACGAGCTCTAAAGCAAGGTACCGAATTGCTTCCCTTCAAGGAAAGCCTTGCCTCCACACCAGAGACATCCCTTGCAAGAGGCTGCACCACTAGCAAGCAAGAGGCTGTTGGCATTTCGAAACATTACAACAAATCTAGCTTTATGCTGCAATTAAATTATATGCAACTACAAAATATCTTTAAGTATAAACTTCAGGCACAGATGGGCTCATGGGTTTCACAGAGCTCCGAGAAAGGTTTCCAAGGTCAGTCCCAGACAGAAAACATTTTCCCGCAAACACAAAGTCAGAGCAAGCAGAAATACTACTACAAAAAGAGAGGCTGGGACCAATATGCGAAGCAATACCCACGTACCCTGAATAGCGACTTACACAGCTTCAGAGAAAGAAAAAAATTGCTTGCATACTACATAGATCCCTGAGCAGCTCATTTTTCCTAAATTAATCTATAGGAAGAAAAAAAAAACCCACTGTATATTTTCTACCCTAATTTAACAGAAAAAATAAGAAATGAAAGTACACTTACGGGCAGGGATCTCAGTATAACAGCTCTGAACCCAAGTCCAGAGTTCAGTGGCAAGGGTTTCAGAATGAAAGTACTTGCATCAACACTGAATAACTGAACAGCTCACCTTCAGATGGTAAATGCTGCTAGAGAATATCTCTACTACAAAAATACAACATCTATATTAGGTGCACATGTGTGTATAGGGAAGTACAGGCACACATCCTGTGCTAGGCGACAGAGACACCTTTTCCTTCCAAACCTGATGAAGCCTCATCCCTTTGCATCTTCATAGTCCTAGATCTCTTTGCTCAACTTGCTTCTTCCCCCTTCTTCCTTGGGCTTAGATGTAGTTATGGAAACCAGCAAACACTCACGAGAAGGCTTCACTTGACCAGCACTCTCATCACGGAAGCAGTTGCTAAGCAAGGCTTTTGTTTTGACACTACAGAAATCCTGCTTTGAGTGATCCAGGGGGTGGAAAGGATGGGGTAGGGAGGGCAAGTCCCGCCTTTGGTGTAAGTTACAAACAATCATTTCAGACTGAAAAGTCTCAAACACAGGAGGGAGAGCCAGGTGCCAGTTCCAGCGCCCCAGCTGGCACTCTTAGCTATGGGCTTTACCACCTATGGCAGGGATAACCCAAGCACATACCTCATTTCGTACTGTGTACCCCAATCCTAATGTCTACATCCTGAAGTAAAGCAACACTTGCAACAAAACTGGAACGGCTGCAATAGGAAACCCTTCCAACTGCCTCCCTCAAATGCTTTCAGTTCTGTGCAAGAGAAAGATGCAAATAACACCACAAAGTTAACTCACACTGGGGAAAAAACCCACCCCATGACTATACTCAACTCCTAAGAATATTATCCTTGAAGGAAAGCAGTTATTTTGCACTATTTCAGCCCTCCTTCCGCAAAGGAGCGCGTCACAAATCCTTACACACAGGTAATCTGCTTCAACAGCAGGATGTTTAGTCCTTCAGCAAAAACCTCTACAGTAGGGCTCAACCCACCCACTGCATCAGTTGCTTCTTTGCTATATACAAATAAAAATCCCCACGGACACCACAACACACGCAACACTCAAACCTTGCACAGCCGGTTTCTGGAAGTCTAAATGCTTCTGGGTTCTGCGCTTGGCAGCGGTGAGCTCCGGCTATTGTCTCCGACACAGCTAAACACGCGTCTGTGTCACACCTCAGGATCTGGGTCAGCCAGAGATAGGGCAGAGCTGGAAATAGAGTCCTGTGTCCTCGCGCAACCTCTGAGCTAACTCTGCTACCGAAGAGCACAAAACGATACTTGTCTTCCTCTTGAAACTATTCAAACCTCCTTCTGTTGTATGTAACAGAAGACCTCTGAAAGAAAACAGATGAAACACTGGAAGAAGCAGAAAAAGCGTTTTTTCCCCTACAAGGCATAGAAATGGGGAGACGATGGGGTGGGGTAGGGCAGAAGGATGGAAACAAGAAAATAAGGAGAGACTAAGTGTTTGCAACATGCTCCACATTTTAACTCCACAAACCAAGCGCAGGTGTTTTGGGTTTCTTTGGGTTGGGTTTATTTTAACCTACATTGAATACCTAAAAGTCATTTACTGTTAGAAAGTCAGATTTGTGGAGAGCCTCTAGGAATCTGAGTAGCAGCAAGAATTTAAAAATCTTTTAAAATTTTTAAATTTATCAAAATATAAAGGGACTTTTTGCCTAAGGAAACTGCAGACAGTATTGTGACTGATGGTACGTGGCTCTAAAACACATACCCTAGCATATTTTGCCAAACCAGTCATGCAGATTGGAAAAAAAAAGCTGGCAGAACCTCCAGCGAAAACAGAGCCTCACTGAAGGTTTAAATCAATTAATGGACTTATTTTTATATTTGGGTTTGTTACTGGACATTTGTTAGACAGCATCCAGACCACGACAGCTGTTTCCTCCAAACTGCCTTTTCCAGAGTTACAACTAAAGTAAAAGAAAACTAAGTTTACACACTCAGAATCCCAGCCTAAAGTAATGTTTTCATATTCAATTAGAAATATAAATATTTTATTTCAAATACCCTGCTTTTGAAGTCCAGCACACCAGAGCCAGATCAAAAAGACTCCAAGCCTCAAGAGCTGAAACATAAGTATCTCCATTATCTTCATGCAAGACACTGTTGTCTTTATTTCAGCTGTTACTGCTCATAAACCCACCCAAAACGCACACCATCAACATTATTAATTTTCAGTGCTATTACCCTTGAAAGACAAAACAACTTCTCATTTTGCCTTTATTAATTTAAATTTCACATAACAAATACTGATTCCTGATCTGAAAGGCAGAAGACCACAAATATTAATGATTATTTCTGGTATGAAT
>NW_010418499.1:2555-3041 GCF_000710305.1 Buceros rhinoceros silvestris | reverse complement strand
CGGGAGGGGGCAGCGGCGCGCCGGGCCGCCGGAGCCACTGCGAGAGCTCGGGGAGGGCGATAAAGCCAGAAGGGCTTCCCGCATCGGGCCAACTGTAACTACTTAGGATGTATTCCTGCTTTAAACTGCAGGACGGGTAATGTGGAACATCAGAAAGGCACTGGTGAACTCTCCGCCCGTAATGGGAAACAGTTGAGAGCTCTACCAAATCTGTCACTTTTTAAATGAAAACATGAAAAAGGACTAAGATAAAACAAAACAACACACACACACACACAAAGTTGGAATAATGCACTTTGATTCAGATACTGAAAAACTTTCCTCAAGGAATGGAAAAACTGATGGGGGAAAAAAAAAGGACAAAAAAAAAGAAGAATCAGAAAAAAGACAAACGAAATCTTATGGTGCTTGTAGCAGCCTGGGCAGACATTCCTCCCTGTAATCCCCTTGCTCCCTTCCCGCTCCGGGAAGGGAAAAAAAAAAAAA
>NW_010418499.1:0-2465 GCF_000710305.1 Buceros rhinoceros silvestris | reverse complement strand
CGGGAAAGAAAAAAAAAAAAAAGCCGCCTGTGATGGCTCGTAGAGATTTTGGGACCTTAGGATGTTTAAACAAGTGGTTCCCATTTCTTTTCCGGGGCAACTGGTGAGTGTCCCAGACAACACTTGGCTGCTCTAGACTGAACCGAACGGCAGTTTATCCAAAAAAGCAAACCAAGAGGCTTCCCCAGCAAGCTCGCCGATCTGGGAGAGAGTAAAAAAGACACGGGCTGTTCTGTGCCAGGGCAGGAGATGCTCTACAGCAGATGTGGTCAATGATGTGCATTTTCAAAGACCTCACAAATTCTCCTGCTAACTTAAAAATACCCTCTTCTTTTGTTTTTGAAATGACTCCATCTCTCGGAGGCATCATAGGAACCAAAAAGGCAACCTGTAAGGCTACGGGACAGAGGAGCCATGCCTGCCCTCCCCGACGCCCCTCCCGGCGCGCATCGGGGACATTCGAGCTCTGCCATAGCAATCCGTTAGGACACGCATTTAAGTGTCTCGGGATGCGCCTCCAGCCGTGTTAGCGGGGGTCCCGAGACCGTTCCCGCCTCGTTCGGGGCTGCTTTGGGAGGCAGACAGGGCTGCCCGCACGCCCCGCAGCAGCGCGCTCCCCTCGCCGCGGGCACGGCCTGAAAACCTTGTTGAAAACGAATCGAGAGAAAGCTGCGGCGGCCCAAACCTCAGCCTCCTGAAACCGGCCTCTCCCCTAAACCCTTCCTAGCCTCACCCCACGCCCTAGGGGGTCTTTTATTAGACGGGCGGCCGGCGGCGGCGGGGAACGTTTGCCGGCGCGCTGCGGCTTTACGATCGCTTCGTGCTCTGGGCTGTGCGAGGCGCTCCCGGCACCGGTGCTTACTCCGTGTTGGGGCTGAATCTCTCCCCAGCGAAGGGCTCGGCGAGCTGCAGGGAGGGCCGGCGGCCGGCAGCCTTTGCACTGCAGTAATTGTTTGTGCCCGAGCGCGGGAAGTGTTTAGGAGTCATGTACCAGATGCCACCAGCTTTGTTGCCAATAAGCACCGAGCGGTATCGCCTCCTAAAGCAAGGAGCGGAGGAAACGCCGCACATCGTCAACAACATACGCCTGATATTTTTTCTCTGAACATCTTGTTAAAAGCAACACCTGGGAAAAGACGAGTAGCGAGTGATTCCTTTTTGTTTCTTCCCCCTTTTGATAACTTAGGACATCACGCCTCGTGTTGTGCTCCGCTTCGCCCCGTCCGTTATTGCTTGTTTGGGTTTTCACGGAACAGAACGATAGTGACAAAAAGAATCACAGTTATCGCTGAGAAAAAACGGGCAAACAGGCGCCCTATCTTCAACAACAGGTCACTCGCTGTTCTTTGCACGGAGCCGGCTCCGGCCCTTTGCACGCACCGCTTGCCCGAGGTGTGTGACCAGCCGCCCCAACAGCCTAGAAATCACGAACCTCTTCCCCCACCCTCGTCCAGAGCCCATTTACCGAAGCCTCACGGTTTTTCAGACCCCTCTGCCCCTCTGCCCCAGCCAAGCGCCGGAGTTCTGGCCGTTTGTTGGTGAAATGCCCTGTCCAGGGGCAGACCGGGATGCTGCGGCGAACGCCGCGCCGCTCCCTTGCCCGCTTTCGCCCCCGAATGATTTCACGGAAATAGACAGTGCAAACGAGAAACGTGAAACTCCGTCCCGTTGCTTCGTAATCACTCCGGATTAGCTATTCGTGTGGTGTGGGGGGAACAATTCCATTGGAGAAAGAGAGCGAAAAAAAATTAAACGAAAGTAGGTGACCAGTTCAACTGCCAGCAAAACGGTAGCGTTTTCAGGGACCTGCTGGGAAGTGAGGAGCCTCCGCCGCTGTCAGGAGGCTGTTGCTCTCCCGGGCAGGCTGCGGAGCCAGCTGGGTGCCAGCCCCCGCCTGCGGCCTCCGGGGAGACCGAGCTCGGGACCCCCGGGACTTGAGAGCAGGGTCCGCTCCCTCCCGAAGGTAGAGCAGGGAGAGACAGTGCTTCGCTTTAAGATCCTATCCGATTAGATTTCTCACAGTATTTGCTCGCTGTGCAACTCGAGGGAGAGTCCCGAGGGACCGGGCAGGTCCCCGCGGCAGGGAGCGGGAGGGTTCCCGCGGTGCACAGCCTGGCCTCGGTGCCCGCCGCCCAGCTCGTGTGCTGGGGCGGGAACGAGCACGAGTTTTTGTTGAAAGCCGAATTCTGCCTCAGGCACCATACAGCTTCTTTTGAACGAATGCCCACCAGCCCCCCAAATCCTGCTTGTTTCGCTAATAAAACCCCATGTGCTTTCTGAACTTATGGAAAGAAAATGGAGAGAAACGTCCATCCAAGTAAACTATAAGTGAAAAATCATTGATTACGTCCACCTTCCTGTCTCTGATTTGATTAATCATTTGACATCATGCTTTACGAGTCACTTCTGTGTTGGTTTCCCTCTCCTGAATCTTGTAAGACTTTTCCAGAAGGGCGGCTGTAATG
>NW_010418498.1:15327-26351 GCF_000710305.1 Buceros rhinoceros silvestris | reverse complement strand
CGGACAACTACAGGCGGACATTTGCTTCCCCGCCCCGCCCCAGCGTGGTGAGCCAGCGTGGGGTGAAGTTTGTAAGCGGCGGGAATTAGCCCATTCGAGATGTATTCTCCTTTTTTTTTCCCTTTCTCTCCCTTTCCCAGTCCGATTTTACCTTCAAGGGCATTTCTCTCATTAAACACCTATTGCTTACTACCTGTGTTATCAGTTTTCTCGCCCAATTAGAGCCCTTATCGAAACTCTTAATGAGCATCAGAAGTTTTCTGTGTGTTTTGGCAGGATTCCCAGCCAAAACCAGTCCGTCGCATCCTTTCGGTACGGGGGAAAATGCCCCCCTTCTCAAACCGTGACAGTGTGTTTGTGGGCAAGTACAGATAAATAAATTAATAGATCTCCTCATTTTAAAATGAACATAAAATAATAATTTCATTAGCAATAGTGCCTCGTCTTAAATTACAATCAGTCCTGCAAAAATTCTTTAGTTTGCCATGTGTTATTCAAGTTGTAACTGAAAATACATGTAATGGATACCATTAAAATACAATAAAAGTATCCACGAGGAGTCTTAATGACATATTCAACATGTCATTTTACTGTATATTACAACATTTACATCCTCAGAAAATGGAATGTTTTTAAGTGTAAATTTGCTAAAAGATAAATGAAAGGCTTACTCGTCAGGAATACAAAGGGTCCAGGGATTCTGCCTTGAAAAGCCACAGAATAAATGCAAGCAAAGGTGATGGGCTTCATGAGCTGTATGAGGGCAGGGAAGCCATTTAAGGATATGGCAATCACAGTGTCTTCTTGCCATGACATCAAAGAGGTAACTGCAGATCATGTCTCTGAAGAATAAAATCAGCAGACCAATTTTCATCGTGAGTTACTTTCATTATGCACAAACTTTCTTGTTGTGTTGAGTTTGCATGGCAAGGGTTTGGTAGAATGGGTCTACAGGAGTGGATTCTGTGAGAAGCTCCTAGAAGCTTCCCCTGTGTCCAGTAGAGCCTACGACAACTGGCTCCAAGATGGACCTGATGCTGATCAAGGCCAGGCACATCAGCAACTGTGATAGTGTCTCTACAATAACACATTTAAGAAGGGGGAAAAAAACCCTGAGCAATTTCAACTGCAGCCAGAGAGAGGAGTGAGAATATGAGAGAAGTAACTCTGCTGGCATCAAGATCAGTGAAGGAGGGGGAGGAGGTGCTCCATGGGCCAGAGCAGATATTCCCCTGCAGCCCATGGTGAAGACCATTGTGAGGCAGTCTGCCCCTGCAGCCCATGGAGCATAATGGTGGAGCAGATATCCGTCTGCAAGCCCGTGAAGGAACCCATGCTGGAGGTGGTAGATGTGCCTGAAGGAGGCTGTCACCCCATGAGAAGCTGATGCTGAAGCAAGCTCCTGGCAAGATCTGTGGACCTGTGGAAAGAGGAGTCCAGTTTGGAGCAGGTTTTCTGGCAGTACTTGTGACCCTGTGGGAAACCCATTCTGGAACTGTCTGTTCCTGAATTACTGCACCCTGTGGGAGGAACCCACACTCGAGTAGTTCATGAAGAACTGCAGCCCATGGGAAGGACTTTCATTGGAGAAATTCATGGAAGACTGTCTCTTGTGGAAGGGACCCCACGCTGGAGCGGGGAAGAGTGTGAGAAGTCCTTCCCCTGCACTGCTGGAGGCGAGGAGGTAGAGAAAATCAGGAGTAAAGTTAAGCCCAGGAAAAAGGGAGGGGTGGGGGGAAGGTTTTAAGATTTGGTTGTATTTCTCATTTTCCTAGTCTGATTTGATTGGTTATAAACTGAATTAATTTTTTCCTTAGTCACGTCTGTTTGGTCCATGACAGTAATTGATGAGTGATCTCCTGTCCATATCTTAACCCACGAGCCTTTCATTATGTTTTTTGTTCCCTGTCTAGCTGAGGAGGGGTGTGATTGATAGAGCATCTTCTTGGTGGGCATCTGGCATCCAGACAGGATTAACCCACCACACTGGTTTAAAGGCAGGAAGGCCTGATTTTACAAAGGGCGATTTATAAAAGAATTACAAAAGATTCTTGTGTTGTTTACATGAACTCTGCCCTATGCTGGGAAATACTATTGAGA
The DNA here is from genome assembly GCF_000710305.1 of Buceros rhinoceros silvestris. Classification (NCBI taxonomy): domain Eukaryota; kingdom Metazoa; phylum Chordata; class Aves; order Bucerotiformes; family Bucerotidae; genus Buceros; species Buceros rhinoceros. The sequence continues at coordinate 24,251 of NW_010418498.1, read as the reverse complement.
CCCTTTAGGTCTCAGATATCCCAGTAAATTTGTTTCTGTACACAGCAGAGAGAAGTGATGTTCAAAGCCCTGCCTCTGAGGCTGTCTGAGAAAAAAACACATTGCTTATGGTTTTTGGAGTTATTTCGTCTAGTCACGTAAAATGTCCTCCATATAAGAGTGTGCAAGCATCCGGAGCATTTTATCACACCACAAATAATAAGATATTTTATCTTAGGACCCCTCTAAATATGAAATTATAAGAAGCCCATTTTAGGCAGTGTATTTGGGAAAAGTGAGCCTGTCTTTAAAGTCATTCTCTATTCATGTAAGTGCAAACTCTCTATACGATGGTGCAATTTCTATATGAATCTGAAAGATAGGGACATTTAAAATTTCCCTTAAACTTCAGTATCACTCTGCAGAGGACACAAATGAAAACAGTGCTTCTGCTAGTATCGTAGTCTTCAGAATTTTCCTTACAATGAGCTGGACTATTTCATATTTAAAAACCACGTTTGCTTAGACTACATCTCTTCAACAAAGAAAAATAAATTCATGTGAGCCCAAAATCAGTCTTTAAATTTCCTTGGAAGCAAAAAGATAACTTTTTAGACCTTACATAACACATAACTTGTAATTATATACGTAGTTATATCATTATTGTAACCCATAATTATAAATATAATTATGCATGCATATTATTATAATACTAGATTTATTTTATATAATTAATCAGAACTAATACTATTTACAGCTGGAAATTTTGAAATTTATAAATAAACTTAGAGAAAAGAAGAATCTTTAATTGGAAGCCAGTGCCGTAAAAGAACACTTTTTGATATAATTTTGTAAACCTGAGAAATAATCTTTCAGAAAGTACTGATCTAATATATTAATGTAGGATTTCTTTCAGAGATAAACTGAATGTTCTGGTTTTTTCCTATAGGGGAGTGTTTATATTAATTACAAAAATGGTAGAAAAATATCTGGACTTAAGTAAGTTAAACAGAAAAATGTTGTATTGCTTTAAGGAATTAGCTTTTTGAAATTTTTGTTCTTGTCAAGGATAATTTTAAACTACCAATTCAAGATGGCACAATGGTGCAATTCAAAATAAAAATTATGTAAACTCTACAGCTCCATAAAACCTACCACTTGCATAAGTCCCAACTATATATGTATATCTCTATATAAAAACAAATTTTATGTAAAATACATGACAGTGGGAGTTTTCTTACTACAAACAAAAAATATGAAAACATAACCAAAGTGACTATCTCGAAGGCTCAGCTGAATTTGTGCTTACAATCTTCTCTACTTATTTTACCTACAAACTATGGATTTTAAAGCATATTTTTTATGAGGAACTCACATTTTTTTTTTGCAAGCAGTGGGACGAATACACAACATTTTATATAGTGTAGTTTTGCAGTGATTTCCTTGGTAGAAAAATGAAAGACAAGGCAACGTTCTTTTAGATGTTCTGTTACATTAGGATACAAAAGCGACTCTACTAAATTAGTTGGCAGTTCCATTTTTACCCTAAACTAAAATCCAGATGAGGTATAATCTCTCTCTGGCATTCCTCCTGAGCTTCAACAATCATCTGTGGATGGCTGCCTACTATGGATTTGTACCCAAATTATTGTGTTTAAAAGACATTGATTGTCCTATGCCTCATTAATTTGTCTAATCCCTTTCAAAATTCATTTATACTTTCAGTCTCCACAACCTCTGCTGATGAGACGTAAGTATGTACTGAGGAATACAATATTTATATACTGTTTTCCTGACATTGTAAGAGTTTCCTCTCCAGTCTCCCACTTTCAAATTACTTCTTAATTCTCCTTTTATCTTTCTGTATCTTAGTTTCTCATGCTTTATCTTCACATTGCCTTGTACCATATCATTTCTGCCTGCTCCAAGGAAGCATCGTTATCATATTGCAAAATGTCTGCATCACATTCTCATATAGCACTGACCAAACTGTATTGTTATCTTTGAGAATTTAGGGTTTCCAGAGGCAAACAAGTAGCATTAAAGTTATGAGAACTTTGTTCTTCTTTTCATAACTACTGCATTGCTTTTACAGGTATGTAATTTACTCTGTCTTCTAACAGCCTAGTCAGTAAGCATTGTCATGTCCAGATGTAACTTTTCAACCAAAAGTATTTTTTTCCTCATGCAAATTTCATATCATCAGCAAAATTTGTTACCTCACTATTCCTACATTTTAGAGTATTTTGAACAGCACAAATAACAGCACCTGAGACTGGCTGTCACCCTTCATTGATGAAATAACAGTTTATTCTTATAATTTATTTTCTCTCTTAACCATTACTTAATGCATGAGAGGATTTTTTCCTTCTATTTTGAGACAGCTTAATTTCTTTAAAAGCCTATTATAAAAGATCTCTTGAAAGCTTTTGAAAACCCAAGTACACTAAATCCACATGAATAAGCTCATCTTGCTTCTCGAGTACTTGAAAATAATTCTAATAAATTTGTGAAATATGATTTCCTTCTGAAATACAGCTCTTTTGTTCACTCGTCATGCTCATACTTCCCCCTTATTTTCTATTTCTTTACGAGTTCTACTACTATATTTTCTATATACTGACACATATTCAGGTTAAATGGACTGATCCAAAATTTACCATATTATCTTCTGATATTTTTTAAAGAATTATTTTTTTTTAACCATGTTACATAACAGACATTCAGGAGTTTTATGCAATGACAGGTCCTGCTATCACAAAGGAGATTCTCTGTGATCTTCAGAAATTGTAGGAACCTTTTTCCTCATTGACGTGTTTGTTTGTGTCTGTTTGAGAAATGTCACAATGAAGCTGGCTCTATTCATGAATCCATTACTCTCATTAATTTAAAGTGAAAGGCACTTGGGATAAATCCAGTCATAACAGACTGGACCTCAGCCTGCCACCACTGCTCCTGATCGTGCACTAACATGTATATGGGGAGGGGTGTGAGAAAGTAGCACCCCCCATCCTTAGGAAAAAAGACTTTGCAACTATATAACCATGAAGTCTTGGACTAACTGCAAAGGGAGAAGTCCAGTTTTTGCCAAAAAGTACCAGTTTGAGAAAATCAGAACATAAGACAATGATCAAACTATTAAAACCAGAGATCCAACTGGTGTACATGCACAAGCAATTCCTGCCAATTAAATGTCCAGTGTTTCTCACCAGCTTACCAACTTTAGCATAAGTCAGGCTTCCAAGTCACCTAGTCAAACAGGCTATTCCCATGAAGCCCTTACAAACTGTTGTATTATCCTGTTTTTGCTGTTTCCAGGGCTTGTACGTTCCAACAGATTCACGTTTCCGAGGCTAACAACCAAGCAGTCTAACACTGTCACTACCCTATAATAGTAAAGTCAACATTTTTCTTTTTGTTTCAACTTCTAATGAGGGAAAAACTAAACATCAAACTACTGAATTGTCTTACCAACCAAAACTTCTTTCCCGTAAGAGCCTCATAACTTTTATATAAAATGATGTCAGAATTGGATTCATAGTCTATGATGCACTTGGGATTTTTTTTTTCCCTTCTTGTAGAAGCAGATTTCTATTTTTATGTGAGGAAAGCAGAAGTATGCAAATGAGAAGGAAGATGCAGATATGCGGCAATAATAAAAAATAAGAGGCATACTTTACTGGAATAATTCTTAACTTCAGAAGATTTTGAATACATCTGCTTGATTTCATTGTAATCTCTACAGGCGTCATAGATATCCACAGGCATGTCTCAGTTTTTTCTTCCCAGACCTCCTTAGAGAATTTATGTGAGCCTTAAAAATAAGTGTTCTTAAGGGAGTTTGGATAATACAGCACTTCATTCTTTCCAGTATCCCGGTACCTCAAAGGAAAACTAAATTAATTTCTGTTGCCTATCTGCAGCAATGTTTTGAGAATATCTTGCCAGTACTCTACCAGTGTGCTGTTGCATAAATAAATTACCATAATGTCAGAAGGGTTGGGGTTAGGGTTAGGGTTAGGAAAGGAAAAAACAGATAGTAAGGTTGAGAAATACTAAACCACACTAAAATACTGTACAGACTTATAAAGCGCTTCCCAAATCTTTCTCCTTTTTTTTGTTTTTTGTTTTTTCTTTGTTTTTTTTTTTTGGTGTGGTTTTTGTTTTACAAATTTCTGTATTGCAGCAGAATATCTACATGTTTGTAAAAACAAGCATTTAATTTAAAAAAAACCCCAGTCCGTATCTCAGAGCAGCTATGCCATGCTAGCATAAGTGTAACGTAGCTGTTGCTCAGGAATGTTGCTTCCTTCATTCTTTAAGGAATTCCTCTATCTCACTTGGACCTTCCTACCCCCTTAACTAACTGCTAACTGGTATTTAAGATGGAAGATATCAGAGAGGTGTCAAAAAAGAGAAAGAACTCTTAGGGAAAAAATCATGAGATTGACTTCTCAATAATCAAGTATGTTTTCCCATCTCTTACAGGCAACCACATATTACGACAGTTTTCAGGTTAAAGCGCAAACACTCAGTTCTCTGTGTACCACCACATCGTTCTCCCTCTTCCTTTGTATTGAAGAAAATTAGAAAGGCATACCTGGGAGATGTGTGCTGCTTAAGATGGATGACTATCCTTCTCCTCTCGCAGAACACCTGGTCAACCTCTTTTGAGGCCTCTACCCTATTTCCACTAAAAAGGGATGGAGGGAATCTTTTTCCACCTCTCTGAATCACCTGAAAAGTTGAGTCTTTAAAATAATTCTGTTATGATATGAACAAAGTGAAATAATCACTTTTGAAAGAAAGTGAAACAAAATTCACTTATGAAAGTGAACAATCAGGGCAGGTAAACACAGACTGATTGTCCAGTTCTTGAGTAAATCAGAAAAAGAAACAGATGAAGTTACTGTATTTTCTAAGTAAGACTAAGTAAATATCTAGAAAAGTCAATATGAGTCATCAGCCGCAGGGCCCTGGTAAAACAGGATCCCGTAACTTTTTGTGTAGACTAGGCTGATCAAGCTCTGCCTTCAGAAAAATTAGGCTGTGCTGCCTTCTTCCCCTGTTTCTGTTTCAAAAACTTGCTGCTCTGATCAGTAAAGCCCTTTAAATTTACATCCTGAATTACAGACTCTTTACAGCCAGTTGTTGTGCCAGAGTGCCTATATCTTTTGCCTAGTCATAGATAAATGTTAGATAAGATCAGATCCGGGACTGCTCTGGAGTATTCTGCATATAACTTCCCTGGAGCTTTTAATACAGAAGTTTTCAAGAGAATTCTCTTTTACTTCTCACTAATCTCATCTTTAGCAATTTTATAATTCCAACACCAATTCAGTCTTTCCCAGCTTCACATACAATTTCATGTCTGAAATCGCATTGTTTTCCTAACTAAGTAGGTATAGACCTACTCCATTCCTATTGCTCCGAAAATTTTATTGAGGAAAACTATGGGTTTAAACTGGCACCTTTAAACTTTGTGAACTTAAATCTAATTTTTATTTTTTAATTAATTCAAAATATATAAAGAGCTTTGGACAGTGTGGAGTTCAGATAGAGGTCATTGGAGATGACAAAATCACATAAAAATATCTTACTGAAATCCCATTGCCCAGGACTTCTGATGTTGTATGCTACATTTTTTTTAAGGGGAGTGGGGAATCATTTAAATTATGATAATTCCAACGATCTAGTCAGCTTTATTTTTTGAGACTGGGATATGGAGAGGATGATGTATACATACATAAATATGCAGAAAATATCTCTAGTTTCTCTACTCTACTATCTTTCAATGTATCACAGGAGTCCACTATTTTTTCAGACATTAATGTAATCAGTCTAATACTAAAAAATTCTTTAATTATAGTATTACACATAATTACTGGACTCCTTTGAACACGTAACAAAACGTATCGAACCAGAACAACATATTTCACTTTCATTCTTCCCTTTTAAATGGTGTACTCAAAACAATGTCTATTAACTTTTCATATTGTTGACCCCAGTAGAATTCCTTTCTTTTTGTCTTAGATAAAAACAATGATATAAGATGATGCATGACCAGGAATATGATGCTGTCAATAAGAAACATTAATTAACAAATTAATTAGACACAATTTCTTTCTTTCCCTCATGAGAGAAGAAGAGTTTTTCTATCTTGCTGGAAAGCATACTAAATAAGGAGAAACATACATATATTGGTCCCCTAAATACTGCAGACTTAATAAACTTCCTCTAGGGTTTCTTTCTCCAGGGTAGATACAAATTGTTTTTGTAAACTGGCTCACCCATCCCTAATCCACAGTTTGCCAACATAATTTGCTTCTGGCTTTCGTGATGTCTTAGCAACTGCGGCAATAATGTAGTCCCTCATGACTCTCATTCACATCTAAACCAAAACCATTTCGATGCAACAGAATAATATGTGTTTAGGTATATTTCCTCAGGCCAGATGTATAGTCGAGTATATTAGGTGCTTTGTCCTTTGTGCTGAAAGTGTTTTTCCATTTTTAAATAAACACTAAAAATGCCTAATTCTTTCCTGTTTTGACCTGGGCGTCTGCTTAATGTTAAGTGTGTATGTTTCATAAGGAGAAGAAACTATAAAAGCAAATCAAAGAACACAGTTAAGACTGTAGCTCATTTCTCCACGTGCTTTGTGGTTTGTTACAGAAAGAATTTCTGTTGCAGAAACAGGAATCGTGTGAAGAAATCTTGTAAAATCACTTTCTTAAAGTATTTCTTAAGTGCCATTATTCTTTGAACTTTTCTTCCACATTAATCATCACAAAATTACAGTGCATTGTAAAATCAACAGAAGACTTCTTAAAGAATGCATTTCCTCTTCTCTCTTTTTATTTATTTTCTCTTTCACATAGCTTCTAATTTTTTTTTTTTTTTTTTTTTTTTTTTTTTTTTTTTTTTTTAAGTAGTCTTGTCTTGAGTAATATTACTGAATGGCACCGCTGGCGGAGTTTGTCTTTCAGGAGCTTCTTTAGTTGTCTCTGCCACACCGCAATTAATCCCATCACAAAACAGACATTGTAAGTTGTTTAAAGTAATGGAATGAATCACCATCAGGAGGCACCTATTTTTCTCCAGCTATGAAGAAGCCCTAGGCAGCTAACCTAGCCTAGACTCCAGCTTGTTCTCAGCTAAAGTGGGATGGCATGAATCACAGCTCAAAAGTTATTTTCTGGAACTTCCTCTGCCCTAAAATAAGAATTACACCTCTGATTCTGAATATGAGGTATTTATTTTTTTTTAATGGGTAATGAATAACAAATTTTGTTTGATCTGAGGAAGAAATTTGACCTCACAGATGAAAGAATATGACAAAATATTAAGGAGAAATAAATAGAGGGTTTAAAACTAAAACAATAATGTGAAGGGAGTAAGATGCAAGCAGCGGCTTGTAAAACGCCAGGGCTTTGACATCTTGTCTTTGCAATACCTAAATACTCATTAAAAATGACAATGCAAAAGTATATGGCTACTTGATGACGGTGGAACTGTCAGCGTCAGAACTGATCATGCTGTCAATTATGTTATAACTGTTACTTTAACCGAGTCTCACTGTAAGAACCATAAACAATGCCAGAATATTGCCAACAAATAGCTTTGAAGCAGATAATGTAGCAAAGATAAATTAAAGAAAAACTAATAATGTGATAGTTAAAGTGATCTAATAAATACATTGATTTATACCTTAAAGACTGAAAGGATCTCTACCTTCCTCCCAATATCAGTAGCCTCACCAAGGGGAGACCAAATAATTTCTTCCTACCTGGAAGATGATGAGCCTTTTTAATTACTGTATCTAGAAACTGGATAGTCATAAATGAAAATATGAAAAAACATGAAGCCAGAACTAGAAAATATAGATTATGGTATGCAAAAATAGCTTAAACAAAATACTCACATCTTGAAAATTTCTGTATGGGTCCAGGTTTTTTTTCTTTTCTTTTCTTTTTTTTTTTCTTTTTTTTTCAGTCTAAAATGTTTCTTCTAGCTTTTCCATGAGCGCATGTGATGTCATGATACAGTATATATCATGACAAGATTTCTCATCATAGTGGTAAATAATCATCATCAACTTTAAAGACAAGAACCGGAATTTTCACTTTAGAACATATTGTATTTTGTGTCTAAAATAGCAACTTGACTCTGTATAGTTTGACCATAGAAGTAAAATAGTGTCCATTTATGTAACTTTGATGGTCATCAGGTGATAAGCCAAGATGAAAAGTTTGATCTCTAGCAGTTTTCCCATATATTCCCATAGTCTTGCCAGCTATGTAAGCAGAATGCCACTGTTGTATTTAATGTAATCAGATTTCTTTAGAATAGCAAGTTGTTAGGGCTATTAAATATCTCATCTGGAAACCTCCCATATGGCTAAACTGAAGGGTGGCAACTAGACAGGCTGAATGAACATGTGCTCATTTAAGTAGCATGCCCCAAATGCTTCCATCATCAAATACACATTTTTCAAGATCACTTGTTTACTGAAATTTATTCAGAGCAACCACCAGATTTCTCTCAAGGTTTCTGCCATTAGCTGGTTTCTCCTTATGCTGAATGCTGCAGAAATGTCACTGCAGCAGCAGTCAGGATGTTCAAGTTCAAGTGATCTTCAGCTGGGTTACAGACTTAATTATGCCCTTAAGCCCAAAATTCAGGGTTACTTTTTCATGGGGAACATTGCCTCCCTAAATAGCACTGTTCCGAATCTGCCCTTATCTGATACAACTTAATGGAAAGAACAGATGCCCTAATCACCCATTCCTTAACAATTAAATAGAAGCAGTATTTTATTTACTTAATGTTGCAAAGGCACTCACAAAACAATAGCAGTAGCTACCCAAAAATTGTGGATTCACTGCAATCAGAGATGCCTGGCACTTGGACAGACAGAAGTAAATTACAATTTCGGATGTCAA
>NW_010418498.1:0-15217 GCF_000710305.1 Buceros rhinoceros silvestris | reverse complement strand
GCTATACACAACAAACTCCTAAGCTTTAGGGAATACTCTTTAAGAAAGACAAACCAAAATGTTCATACACTGACACATAGAAGGGAAAATCTTGCACTCACGGGTACCCAAAACCAAGGGGTCACTCATCCAAAAGGGGCCAAGTTCACTCAAGGATATCCAGAAGAAATAATTCACTCACCAAAAGGAGATGGGTGAAGGGTTCACTCAATCCCAGGATGTTTCCTTGGATGACGTCTAGATCCAAGGGAAGAGTCCCTGACTGCAAACCTGTTGCTTTGAGGAGGACCTGCTCAAATTCTGTTCTCCAGTGGAGCTCCATTTACACCCTAGTCAAGTCTGAACTGTGGTCATTCTAATTAGCTGAGGACAAGAGCAGGACAAAGGTAGGCTGAGAACCTAGACTGTGACGTGCAAAGTAGTAGATGGGGAGGTTTAGAGCTGGTCTTTAGCAAGCCCTGATCTTTGTCAGGTCCTTGTCAGGGCAGCTGCACCTGCCACGCTTAAATAAAATATCTTCATTCAGGGAAAAATAAGATATGTGTGTTCTTTATGGTTTCTTTAGTTTTGAACTTTCCTTTGGCAAGTTCTTATCACCTGGTCTTTAACCTCACAGAGAGAATTTTAAACAGGAAATTTATTTTTGTGAATTTATATGTGTCTTTATAGAGAATATTACTAGCTGCAATTGGATTTGGTTTTTTGGTTTTTTTTTTAATACATTTCAAATCATCTACAAAATAGTACTTAAAAAAATTAAAACAGCTATAAATTTTTAGAATCTTTCCAAGATTAGAAAAAATAGTCTAATTACAAATATGCCTCACCATAATAGATAAGTTTTTCCATTTGCGTTAATTCAGAACCTGTGTTTTTACTGCAGCATGAAACGAAACATAAAACCTCAAAAGCTTAGGTTGTTTTATAGAGAATAAATTGGTGAACTAAATCTTGAGATGGCTCGTGTACCTGTTGCTGACTTACAATGTCCTAGAGAATACTGATTGTTGGTGAGCTTTTAAAAAATAAAAATTTCCTTTTTACAAGTGAAGAACACACCAATTGAAATTTTTAATACCTACTTAATATTAATTAAGTTGTTTCAGGGGGTTGTTTGGCTTTTCAGTTTGTTTAGGTTTGTTTTGGTTTTGGTTTTGGTTTTCCTATTATTACTAAAATTGTTTTGTCTGGGAGGTGTTTCGAACAGATTCCAAATAACTTTAAGTTTTTATTCACAATTTTACGGTCTAGTTAAGGAGAAGAACTCCTGTTGTCCTTCTCTGACATCCTGAGATGACCTCTTGCCTTCTTTTCTCTCTGTCTTTTGTCGTCCTGGTACATGAGGTCAAAAACTAGGTCTCATGCATAGGCTAGCTTGTGTCTTGTTCTCTAACGTGGTGGTAATCCCCTCTGCTTTGGGCTATGATGTTTCTTTCTTTCTAATGATTGAGTGTTTTTGGTTTTAGTTCTTTCCATTCTAGATAATGGTGCATTAAAATCACTAGCTCTTGTTTGCTGTTAATGATCATACTCCTTTCACTGATGATCTTTGCCTTTAAATTTGACCTTTTCTTGCTGTCTGCTTAAATTTAGAGAATTGTGATAAATTCACACCACCTATTTAAGCATCAGCACTAGACTCTGAAGACTCTAACCTGCACAAAGCTCTTACCTCTTTTTCTCTAGTATTTTAACTGCTTCTGCTTGAATATATTTCTGTGATGGTGGACTGAAGACTTGTCTGGCTGACTCATTCACTGATCTTCATCGTTACTTTAGAATAATTAAACTAATATAATTTAGAGGGATTTTTTTAAAAAACAAACACATTAAAAAGCCTAATAAAGGGTAAGACTAAAACTCTGTATCTTCTCAGAGTCTCATAGGTATCAGCAAGTTATTTAAATTTGAACAGGTTGTAGATACAAAAGGTGAAGTTTGGCCTTTTTGAAGTAAATAGCAAAACTCTCATTGACTTCATTAAGGCCAAGATTTCATTTTCCAGATCAGTTTGCAGAAGTCTGTGAGTAAAACAGAGGTCTAAATTGACAATGAATATTACTCAGAATGAATAATTTAACCAAGCCTGTTTAAAAGGATTGTTCAGGAAAGATTTACACCATTCATTTTAAAAGAAAGAAATAGAAAATTGTAATAAACGAGGTAGTGACTTTTCTGAGCTATAGCTGTATAAAAACATTTCCCTCTGGATAAAGGTGTTACTTTTATTGTGCAATAATAGTCTTCAATCTTGGACTTCAGGCATTTTGTCAAGATCTCAGTAAATGATCTACCTTTAGGGCAATATTTTATCATGATTGCCCTTAAAACTAGTTACTATTTATATGACAGAACATTTATAGTTTTGATGGTTTGGGTCATTGGACATACTGATGCTACTGAACAGCACCAATGGTGACCAAGACAGTTTCTTATATAAAACTATTAAAAGACAAAGCTGTTTTAAATGTAAGAAATTGAATGTTAGCCATGAATGCTAAACCAGCTCAGCATGATGTTCCCTGAAACCATAGAATATCCTATATTCCTAACTCCAATTTGAAGAAGGGACAATAGAAAAAATAGGCAATGGGGAAGATTCTCCACCTCTCTTCTTTTGACTCCTCAGAGAAAAAGTAGGTAGGAAAAACAAGTTCTAAGTAAATGAAACCACATAAACAAATTGTGATATTCACTCCTCTACAGCACAACTTGCCACTCTTAACAAGCTAGAGGTCAGCCACTACAAAGTGTTCTGAAGATAGATATTCACATGAAAACGGAACGTGATGTTGTGGTAAACTGTAATGTATTCTACTCCTATGTCAGAGACTGTTTAGTATGTAGAGAGAAGTACTGGCAACAAGCATGTAACTGTGCCATCGTACTGCTACTTCTGTGATACGCAGAGTTTTAGAACTGTAGTGAATCAACCATGTTCACTAATTTCTGGGTTTTTTTTTTATCATTAACTCTTGACTATAGACTTCTGATAGTGACAGAGAATATTCTGATTAGTCCTTTGTGGATACTACCTTTAAAATTACTAGATTAATAGAATTTTAATTATTTTCCTGTTTTTACCCAGTGCACCTCTCCTTTTTTTTTTTTTTCCTTTTAATCACAATGTTATTTGGAGTGAAAAAGAAGACAAAACAAAGAGTCTGTAAGGACAATTTTTGTTGGGGTTTCATTTAATTAAATTGGATGAATCAGAAAGGAGGGATTTGAAAGAATTCCCTCAGAGAAATTTTATCCACAGCAAAGGCTTTAAAGCCAGTCTGAATATTGTATGCCACATATGACATCATCAGAAAATGTTTATATCTCTTAATATATGTAGAAGAAACAGCTTCTGGATACAGAATACATGTCAGGTAGATTTGAGCAGGACCTATCTAACCTAGCTTTAGATCTCCACTATGCAGCTGTCAGCATCTCAACTAGTCATCCTATATCTGCGTTGTTAGTCAGTGAAAAGAAACAGGGTCATTTAGAACACTTGAGTTTAGCTGACTGAGGATGGGATGAGGGTTTCATAGAGGTGTCCACATCAACCATACAGAGGCGAGAATGATCGGCTCAAGCAAGAGCTCAGCTGTCTCTTGCTCAAACTTCAAGCTGACCAGATAGTAGTGAAAATGGTGTACCAAGATCCTGTGCTAACAACTGAGAGCAGTGGTCTCCCAATATTTTGGTTGCACACCTATCAGTAAAAAAAATTTTAATCATGCACCCCCAGTATATGTACATTTGTTTACTTATAAATTATATACTTGTGTCTTGTGTTTACGTGATAAAGTTTTGGTAGCAGGAAGGTGAGCTACTGAGGTGGCCTCTCTGAGGTGAGAAATGGGCCTGCCCCCAGTCGGACAGAGCTGATTCCGGATAGCTCGAAAAAGCACCCATGATTGGCTGTGTATTAATATGTTATGCACATTATAAAATCATATGGAAACAAATGAATTTAAAAATGGATAAGATAAAGATGTAAAGGATGAAATAAATATTATTTTTATAATTTTATTTCATTTGACTTATTAATATAGGAGTATCAATAGTGAAGAATATTTCCACTTGGTTTTAGCCACTGATTTAACAGGTTTATCTGTGGATTTTCTGACTGGATGAGAATTTGGCCCTTCCAAAATCTCTCAGATTCTCAGAGTGAAATCAAATCCTTTTAAATTCTGTTTTGATCATACACCTCTGATAATCCTTCTGCAGCTTTGAAAAGCTTTCTTTCTGACTTAAGAGGAAAACCAAGAATATAAAAACTAACTCACATATTTTCATATAGTATATTTAGCTATATATATAGTATAGTGCGGTATATAGTACTATATATAGTACTATAGTACCACATACAGTATATAGTATAATTTCAATTTATATAGGAAGTGCTATTTCTCTTTCCACATGTTTAAAAAGAATCTAGTTGTGTGTTTAATTTATCATTATACTGACATTCATTTCTTTTCTGTTAAAGAAATTATGCTGAATGAAGAAAGGCCATTGGTCTTTCAAGAAATTTGGAAGATTTTGTCATTAGAACAGAAATGGAGAGTGTGGACTCAATGCAGTGGGATCAGAATATTTTTTTAGCTTCAAGATCTATTGTGGAAAAGGGCCAAGAAAGGAAATGAGTAGGAACAATTTAGAAATCTTGAGACTACTCTCCCCACCGTAAAAAATTTGATAGAAGTGGTGAGCGATGTAGATCATAGCAATGCTATGGAGACTACCAAAGATGAAAAGACATGGGTCTTAAGAGCATTTCAACTCCCTCTGAAGAGGTAACCGTATTCTATCGACTCTGGAGGAAATCTTGGGGACTGGCATCCTTAATCATCTGCAGGTGACAGGAATTCCCTGTAAATGTTTAATGGTGTGGTCAAAAGGGAAGCAATGAAAGTTCTTTCTTTACTCTGTCTCGTTAAAAGCAACATCACTCATTTTCAAACTTGAAAGGTCTCTGTCACATAAACCCCTGTTTCTCTACTGCTTATTGCTGTGAATTATTGATAGTATTTGCCACACATTGTAGAGGCCAACATTACACAACTGGTCCTTGGCAAGATGAAGATTGTGCTTGCAGAAAGAACAACAATGCATAATGTACATTTGAATTCAGGATCAGACAAACTGATCACTTTATAGAAAGCTTTTACTCTTGATGATTATTTGTTTTATTAAAGTAGATAGTTGTAAAATCAAGGAACAAGCTGTATAAAATATCCTTTTTTTTTTTTTTGTAACACACATGAAGATTCTGTTCTGAAGGAAATTTAAAAATTAGGAGGTAAAGACAGTTTAAAAAGCACTTTAAAGGAAAATACAAGTTTGTTTCACTAAGGTAGTGTAAAAGCCTATCTCTACTGTTAGAACTAGTGTGTGCTATTCCTTTTTTTTGGCTGTAGACTACAACTTCAGCAGTATTTCTGATTTCATTTGTGTTTTTTCTAGTCTTAAACGAGTTTTACCCATATTGCTGTGTTCCATTGATTTGCCAAGCCTGCAAATTTTTCTTAAATACATAATCGTTTATATCATCTGTTGAAGAAGAAAATTTCCCTGCTGAGCTATGACATTTATCACCACGTTTGTCATTTCCTGTCGTCAGTGATGCTCTCCTACATACTTATTGACACAATTCAACAGATCACTGATATGATAGTAACTCTGTTTTGGTATTTAGTAGCATTTGAAAGAGCATTTACCATTGGCATGTCCTATGCAATGTAATATAAACAGAACATTAAATAAGGCTTATTTTAATGAAGAGGCATTTTAAGACAGCTTAAGAGAGAAAAAGTGGATCTAGTTCCATTTATGAACTACACAAATAAAAACAGCTGCTAGTATCATTGCAATTCTATTTTTCCACTGGCAAATTAAAGGTCAGACTAGAACAGGAATATATTTGTGTGCTGTTATGGTAGTAGACCTGTAGTTTGTTAATTGAAGTTTCCAGCACACATCTCTCTATCAGTAAGATGGTGACAACACACTGGTGAATGCAATATAGTTACAAGAAAAAAAAAAACCTGTCTGATACATTTGCATATCAGATGTGATCAGGATCTCAGTCTTGCTTATATTAATTTAATTTCCAGCGGTACTGTGGTATCCAAGGAAGAACAAAAATGCAAGGGGACATTTTTCCTAAACTGTTTTGTTACTTTGCCTTTCCACCTCCTTTCGGTTCATTTTTTTTTCTTGTCAGCTTTTGACATATAACATAAAATTTTCAGAAGTGCCTAAGGGCCATATTAAAAAAAGGACTGAGTTATCTGAAGTGGGACTTACTCTGCAGATACCTACAATGAACAGTGTGTTCTTGAAAAGCCCTGTACAGCCTCTGTAGGCATCCTATGATTCAAATGTAAAGTTTTCTGGACACTAGAAATATATACCCAGAAGTTCCTAAATCCTCACCTGGTTAAGTTCAGCATCTGAGGGGTGGTTTTGGTTTGTTTGTTTGTTTACAGAAATTAGCTCTTCCTCTGTCCAAATCCCTCTGGAGTTGGCTCTGGGAGGTGGCCTCAGAGTATGAATAATACAAGAGGCGCAGAACCGACGCCTTTCAAACTGCCTTAGTATTTGCTACTCTTCTTTGAAGCACTGGTGGAAGAGAAAGAATCCTTCAGTTTTCCTATCCTGTACAGAAATTTCACCAGGCTGCTTTGTTCCCTGTTGTCTCTGAAAGACTGTATTTCCATTTCTTAGCTTAGCGAAGCAGACTTATACCAGTAGATAACACACCAGAAGGGGACATCAGCTTATCTTCTTCTTTGTACAAGCCGTGCCACAATTCAAACTCAGACTCATTTGGCTGGAGAGAGGGAATAAAAGAATCTACAGGCTAGAAGTTACCTGTGAGTGTGAATCCTTGCTTCTAAGGACTTTGGCATTTTAGATTACACTTTCCTGGCCTCCCAGTTGACTTTTCTGAAGAAACAAGCTTCTTTCATCTCTCTCTTGAGCACTGAAGTGACATCTGGTTTTTAGATTCTAATGACTTATGGGGGAATTAGTTTCAGAAATAACTTAGGGACTTAAGAGTGCTTATTTCTACACTGTAAACTATGGGATAGGCACTTCTTTCACCATAATATCCTTTACCAAAGGAGATGCTGTTATATTGAATGTAATAGTGGTCATTATTTAGAAGTTAAAGTGTATAATAAAAATTATTGGATTTTTTTTAATCTTAATGACCATTTATTTTAGATTATTTAGACTTTCTTCTCTTGTTTTACAGTATTGTTCTGCTAATGGCACAAGCCCATCACAGAGCCAAACCCAGACTGTTCGAAGCCACAGAGGGAGCAGCAGGATCTCCTAACCATTCGTTTTCAAGATGAACACCAGCCAATTTATTCATCTTGATCATAGAACTGGCAATGTCTGCTGCCTGAATGTGTTTGCTCCAGGAGGAAAGGAAGAACAGACTGGTATATTGTGTGTGTGCAGGGTGGTGTAGGGGAAAAGGGACACCATGGGAACAGCTTACTTCTAGCAGCGTACAAAACATATGAATGAAGATTGTGCTAGGAACGAGCTTTTGAGCAAAACTCACCTGAGTTGTGGTGATAGGAACTCTCTTGTCCTGACAGAACTGCTCCTAAAGCTGAGTCACTACCAAGGTTTTTACAATAATGAAGAGACTATTCACACAGGTATGTTTTTTCACTCCAGTTAAACCCGGAGAACCATGTTTGACAACTAAAAGCAGTGACTTAATTGTTTGTATCATTTCTTAGTGGCTTGAAAAAAGGAATCGGACCTCCTTTGCCAAAACTGGTATAAAGCTTGTCCCTTAAATTTTCTTTTATTTTTTTTAATATTCAAAGCTGTATTTATTTTCTAATAATGAATGAGTTAGAATGTTTTCCACAGCAGCAAGTAATGTACAGTGGAAACCTCTGCTAAAGAGAAGCTTTGAATTCAAAGAAAATGTCTATTCTTTAATATTGTACGTGTAAGTAGGGGGTTTCCATAACTGATACTGAAGTACAGCAAGATGCTTCTATCCTGTGTGCAATTATTGCAAATAAAAAATAACTACTCTAAAATAAAAGATGTGCTGCATTTGTACTTTCTGATAGCAAATTTTAGTATGAACCCCTCAGGATTCACATGAGCAAGACTATTATGAGATTACTGCTGAGATTTGACTGCCCAATGGCTTCAATACAGCAGGGAACCAATATGAGGGGGAAAATTATAAAAAAGAAAAAAATAAAAGCAGTGAAGTCAAGGAATTCGAGAATGAAATTTACAAAATGATTACTTATACAGTTCAACCCTGTGTCACTTCCTCCCTTGAGTGTCAAGCAATGTTATAAAAGGTGTTGCTATAACAACACTAATTAATTATGGAGGTATTTCATGTGTGGCAGTAAAAAGCAGAGCCCCAGTAGTCCTATTTTATGTCACAGCCGGTGGTGTAAGACAAGAGGTAGATGATATTGAGATCGAACATAGTGCAGTAATTACTGAGAAAGGTCAGCTTGTGTTAAGGCAATGCAAACTTCTCTACCTTTATGTTTCGAATACATGAATGACCCTCAAAAATACTGACACTTTTCATGTTGTATATCAGAAAGTGTGAAACAGACACACTGTATATCAGATGGTGTGAAATTTGTGCAAAATAAACAGTTGTCCTGCGTTTGGCTAGGATAGGGCTAATTTTCACTGCCAACATAGCTGGACTGAACCAGCCGATGGGATATTCAATAACAATACTGACATCATGCCCAGTTTATATAAGGGGCTAGATGGGGGGACAGGAGCAGTTTTCAAGTGGCTGGGGGATGTGGCACAGTGAGGCTTGGCATGATTTTTTCTGGCATGGCAGGGCAGGGTGTGTTGCAGCTCAGTGTAGTAGCGATGGTGAGCTTTGTGTATCACTCTTATTGTTTCCTCTTTTGTGTGTGTGTTGTTCAAGTAAACTCTCCTTATCTCAACCCACTCAGGTTTACCTTACCTTTCCCTCTCCTTTCCGTACCCCACCTTGCCCAGGGTAGGAGGAAGGATTGAATGAGCAGCTGCATGGTGCTCAGTTGCCAGTGGGGTCTAAACCACAACACTGAAGAACTATCTCACTTTAAAAACCGTGTTTGTCATACACCCTGACTTGTGCTGAAGCTAAGTGAGAGGTTTGGGGGCACCTGGAATTCTGCAGTAACTCTGAAATTTACCTTGTGATCTCTATAAGCTTGAAACACTTAGTATGAATTATTACATATCAGCGAAAAAATATCTGAGAATTAACATTAGCAGAGGCTTTTATAAGACTTGGCTATGCTAAGATATTACTGTAACTATGAAGAGTAATAATTCTTCAGGGAAAGCTGATATTCCCTTTTCTTGATTATAAACTATGTATGTTTTTATTTTCCTTTTTTCCTCTTTTTCTGAAAAGCTTATGATAAGAGAGCTTCAAGTATTACTCATTACAAGGATTAATATTTATTGAAGAAATGGTAAATATTAGAGTTACTCAAAAAGACTCCATATTTTTGGAAGAGATGACTGACATCAAGATGTCCACTTTAAAATGTCTGGAATTGTCCACAAAACATTTACATGCCTGTGGCATGAGCACTGAAAGGTGGAGAAGAAGGATTATATGAAAACTGCTATGACAAATTGGTAAAATATATTTGATAAAGTGTAAATACCTCCCTCTTAGGGATACTTTAAAGACATTATACATTAGATATTTTATTTCTTCTTTAAGATGAATGTCTATATTGATCTTGCCAAACATAAGAACCTACATTTTCACTCATTCAAAGTAAGAAAAATTGTATCCTATTCTGTCTTTTTTCATGATATCATGAGTCACAGTTGCTCTGGAACATAAACAAAAAAGACACCCATATGCTTGTTTCTCTGTTTCCTGCAATCTCATTAGACAGCCAAGGCACATTTTTAGATGCAACCTTTGCAGCATTACAGCCTAAGTTTTCATTCACACTAGTGTAAGAGGAAGACATTAATTAAAACTGATAAACTGAAAATAAGGCAGAAGCCTGTAGAACACCATTCTCAGTTTTACTACTTTTTTGGTTATGTGTTGGGCATTGTTATGGGCTTGAATAATTTTCAGAAGTGAGGCATACCTCACTGTTTTGATCATTGCTGACTTTGAATCATTTTGTAAGTTCTTACCATTAAAGAGATTTTTTAAAAAAGGCTGATGGGTGTAGAAAGACACTGGCTAAATGGAAATAAAATATCTGAGGCTCTCTAAGGAAATCTAGAGTAAATATCAAATAAGTTACAAAACCTGCAATTTTTGATTGTCATTGACATTTCCTGTAATGAACTTTATTGAAGTGGCACCTCCCAGCATTTGTAAAGTCATACAGGTCTGAGGTTTTCTGACTGAAAATTTGCATAAGCTATTATGTATCAATTGGCAAGAGCAAATGCTGCCAATTCTGTTCCAATCACAAGTTTCTGTGAGTGATTATAATAGCTACAGTGCTTCTCCGAGATATTCAGAACCATCAAAGAGTAATCATTGGATTTTACATCTAGAACTGTTGCTCTTATCATTAATGACAAGTTATGATGCTTCATCTCACCAGGTGGTAAATTCCACCGATGTTTAGACACTTTCTCCTGCTGACAACAACATACAGTCTATTATATGTTTGCATCAGACTTCAGATCCTGATCATCAGAACCACTGACAGATACAGGGGAAAAAATATATCCTAGATGATCAAAAAGGAAGTTTTGAAAGGCCTGTTAGATATCTAAGATTTGTAATTTTGTGAAAAACCTCTGTAATTCATTAACCTATTGGCCAATACCAATGTTTTCTGGATGCTTTAAATTACAGGAATGCATCATTCTCTAGCGAATGTGGTTAGAAACACTAACCAGCCTGAAAAGCACACCAGTTTTCAGTAAAGATTCACTTTCTGAGACCAAATTATGGAGCAAACTCCCTTTGATGAAAATTACTTTCAACAAAACTTAATAGATTAATCAAATTCTCGGACTTCACAAATGCTTATGACATGAAAAGAGACTATAGTCTTTTGATCAAAACACCTGGTCTTTTCTTTTTCTTTTTTTTTTTCCCCCCAGTGAGGAGGATATGAAACAAACTCATGGATATGACAAATGAATGGTCTTGGTGTTGTCACATGTTACCCAGTCTATGTGTCACAGACTTTGTTCATTTATTGAAATGACATCTGTCTCAGTATCCTGCTTGGCCATTCTCAGAATTAAACACGTATTGAATACCAATGTTTGAAGTGATTGCATCTTCAGCCAAGGACAAGGTAAATGAAAAATTTTGTTCCTTTTGCCTAATGTTTCCACTGTCATCCAGTTTTAAATGCATTTGAATTGTAAGATACCTTGGTATTAGATACTCTGAGCTTTTACAAATGCTTAGAAAAACTTGCTCTCAGTGTTAAAATAGACAGTGAACTTCTGGATAAACTGACTAAGCATGAAATATACATGCTTGCATGCCCCAGATGTTCTTATTTGCCGCTGATCTTTCAGCTTCAGAATATCATGATCTGGTGTGGTACCTTTGAAGCAAACATATCCTACCACATAAAAACAATAGGAAGTAACACTGCTATGAGGAAAGGGGTTGGGTTTATTTTTTTCTCGTTGTTGCCATCATTTTCCTGTGTTTCCTTCTGAAAGTGCTGTCAACACTTTCCTCTGTTTGACCTTTCTCACTGTCAGTGATGCATGATGAACAGCTCATGGATTAGAATCCGTTTTCATAAAAAGGGGAAATATGACAACCTGCCCTGCAGCTTGGACAAGAGAAAGCCATGAAGAAGTACTTTGTAGGGAAGTGCCCTCTATGGAGTTTCAGTAGCATCCAGTTGACATTGAACACCTCCAGTGAAACACCTGCCACTTGGCTCGATAAGTCCTGATCGACTAAGTACACAAATAAGCCTAGATGCAATTTTACAGTGTAGATGGTATTTTTCAATCTGCAATATATCACATGCCAAGCTCCAAACTGTTCTGTTTATTTCTTTTTAAATTATCAGCATTTTAATTTCTTTCCATTCTTCTGCATAAGGATTTGCTTTATTTTCTGAAAAGTGCATATTCTAACATGGATTGATGAGTCTGCTACAGACAAGCAAGAAGCCCTAGGTGACCCGTTTATCCTTACCCAGTAGGGTACCAGCTGCCAATTGCCCCCACTCTGTGATGGC
This sequence comes from Buceros rhinoceros silvestris, assembly GCF_000710305.1. Taxonomy (NCBI): domain Eukaryota; kingdom Metazoa; phylum Chordata; class Aves; order Bucerotiformes; family Bucerotidae; genus Buceros; species Buceros rhinoceros. The sequence goes on along the minus strand of NW_010418498.1, from coordinate 2,990 downwards.
TTGTCCTTCTTCTCACCTTGTCATCAAGCCAAGACTGTACACTGTAGGAGCACAGGTAAGCATCTGCCTCTCTAATCACTGCCAACAGCTCTCCATTATCAGCTGCCAAGGGTGCCTTGAAGAACTGTACACAACTTCCTCCAGATGCGTATACCAAGTGCTTTTATGTCTGCAACAAATTCTGCCTCTGTAACACAGGGAAATCTCAAATGTCAAATCTGTTTCCAAAGTTGCATTTCAGCTCACCATGAAACATAATACATGTTACCGCACTTTTTTTTGCCTTAACTGGCAGGCATTCCCAGCCGGACTAAGCACACAAACTTCGTCTAAATAACAGAAATATCTTTTCTGATGAGACGATCTTCCGCAACACAAATTAAAGGGATTATGTCAATATTCATTGGTCATCCTTAAGATCTTATCGATTTTGCCTTTAATAAATGAAGAAGGCTACTTCACTGTCTGCCGCATCTCTTTTTGGACACCCCACAGTCCACCTCAGATATTGAGAAAAATACTTAATTATGTGAGATGCTTTATTAGCCTGTGATCATGTGAAAATAGGGACTTGTATTCCTTTCTGCCTTCAGACAGTCACATTGACTTCATGCAATTGTAAGTGTCTGGGGACTGCTGTGCAAAATAAAGGACTTTGCTGTATGAAAAAGATATTAAAAAACATTTCAAGCAGTTTCTATGTTTAGGAACAAAAACAAAACAACATATCCTCCTAATAAAAACACTAACAAAATCCTCAACTCATCCAAGAGTCAAAACTCAGAAAACCCAAGCAATCAGAAAGTTTTGGTTGTTTTCTGCTGGAGCTCCTGGCTTCAACCTGATAAGGACTGAGGAATAGATAATTTTTAATTACATTTAAATGAAATCTTTCAAATGAAAAAGAACCTCAGAAACAACCTTAGCAATATTTCCCCTAATTTCAGTGTTTGTTTTCTAGGGAAAAGTCAATCTGAAAGAATAGTTTAATTATCCTAACTTAACTGTTGTGCCAATTTAGTCATTCTTCAAAAGTAAAATGACATTTTTTGGGTGAAATTGTTAAAAGTACTTGTGCAAGCATATGAGCAATGTCTTTATTTCCAGCACATAGGAGACTATTACCTAGCAGTCTTCCTTAACAGATGATGTAAAACAGTTTGCTTATCATCATCACAATTTTCCTACAACAAATTATACATCATCAAGACTGACTGTAAAAAGTCAAAAGAAAATCTTTTTACCTTTTCAATAAGCTAATGAGAGCTTACAGAGAAAGGTTGATTTTTGCAGAATTCTGATGTAAAGATTTTATTTAATCTTATTTTTTGTACATATTCATCTCTTTATCTGCTTGGTCAGTTCCAGTATCTCATTAGACATACAGCTATCATGTCTTCCAGTCCTGTTTCTTACTAAAGGACAGATCACATTATTGGTACTGTCTGAATAATCTTGATGTTTTGCACTTCTGGACAGGAAATTTTCAAATACTCATATTGATATAGTCAAGATGATTAGTAGCATTTGATGAGAAGTTTCAGTACTGAAATTGTCAACATTAAAACCATTTTAGTTTCCTAACTTTAGCAGAGGCCTCCCCAGCTTTTCCTTTTCCTTTTACCTCTCTCCTTAACCCTTTCTCCTGGAATGGGAGAAGGGCTGATTGGAGACAGAACTTGTCCTGTGATCAGCCTGCCTCAGCCAACCAGTGGCATTGGTCAAGTACTCAGCTCTGTAGAGTGATGCCAGCGGTGAATATGCAAGCAGTTTTACAGTGTGCCAGGCTATAGTGCAATAGGGATATTCGGTATTCGTAATATCACTGGAGGAAGAAAGACATTCCTCGTGAAGTTTGGATGTGTTTGAAATATGCTTTATGGACTGCATTGGATGGTTAAACATTGCCTTATGTCTTCTTGCTTTATGCAATTTGTACAGACAAAAGGATAAATAATTTTCCAAATTTAGTCATTGTGGGAATTCCAGACAAAAAACCAAGATGCTCGCAAGAATAAGATTCCTGTGTTATTCTCTAGGATTCCTTGAACAGGCATAAATAAATGGCTGAAGGAGGGAGTCTTGAAAAGATAAGACGGTCCCTTTTTGGCTAAGGTAACCAAGCATGCAAATTTTGAAGATCCCAATATCCAAACAAAGCCATTTGTCTAATTAACTGCAAAATTAGTATTAAATTTCACACCCCTCAGCATGTTAATGAGCCTAAAGCAATACATGCTAAACGTACGCGGTTATGTGGCTAAACTCCATCTAAATCACTGTAAATGTCAAATAAGAGGCAGAGACAAATAGAGGTAGGGTGTAAAAAGCCAAGAGTGGAAATACCTCTAGAAAAGACTGAAGATCTATCAGGAAAAGTTCACCATATGGAGAAAATACCCAGGATAGCTTTCGTTTTGCTGGTATTATTATTATCTATTAGTTGTTAGCACTGTTACAGGGAATGCATCTATTAATGGCAATTCCAAATCTGTTATGACACTTTAATAAACTTTTACTATTCTTTTTGGCTTTACAAAATTGTTTCAGCGAAAGCCCTTTGGACTCTGGCAGACAAACACCAAACTCCTACCTTTAACATGAAAAGTGTCCTTTAAACAAAATCTTTGCTTGTAATTGTGAATATATATTTATATTTGTAGCAAATTTAGAGAAGTCCTGCAATTTTTTTACTATACTTATTTTTCTATTTCCTGTTTTGTTAGAAAATGAAAATTATTTTCATTTTAAAAAGCAACCCTTTCTAAACTCTTACAGATGCTCCATAATTGCCGCCTTATTAGAAATTCTCTAAGCTCTTATCTCTAATGTGAGTTTATTTTCTGTGTGAATACAATAGTATGGATAGGTAATCAGAATTAATGTCTCTCTTAGAGATATTGGTAGATGATACATGTTCCTCAACTTTCAGGTTTTCTAATGGGAGGCAAGCGAAACTCAGGAACAGCTATTATTATTATATTATATTA
>NW_010418497.1:0-8227 GCF_000710305.1 Buceros rhinoceros silvestris | reverse complement strand
CCCTTCCTGCTTGCCTTGTGGTTTACTTGGACAGCCTGTTCCTGGACTTTGAAGATTTCCCTCTTGAGGATTGTCCAGGCTTCCTGGACCCCTTTGCCCTTCAGGACTGTCTCCCAAGGGACCCTTCCAACCAGTTTCCTAAAGAGGTTGAAGCCTGCCCTCTGGAAGTCCAAGGCAGCAGTTCTGCTGACCCCCTCCCTACTGCTTCTATGACTGAAAATTCTATTGTCTCATGGTCACTATGCCCAAGACAGCCTCCAATCTTCACACCATCCACAAGCCCTTCTCTGTTGGTAAACAGCAGGTCCAGCAGGGAGTCTTCCCTGGTTGGTTCCCTCACCAGCTGTGTCAGGAAGTTGTCTTCCACACACTCCAGGAACCTCCTGGACTGCTTCCTTACTGCTGTATTCAATTTCCAGCAGACATCTGGTAGGAACACAGTCCTTATCACAGTATTGAAAAAAGAATCATGAGAAAAGCTTTGGATGATCTGCATCTGTGTCTTTATCTGTTCCTTTGAAATGTTGGAATGTGTTTCTTTACCACAGAGGGAAAAGCTAATGGAGGAGTTAGTGAATGGACGGAAATAACCTGAAGTGATTTATGCTCAATGAGGGTGGTGAGTCACGACTCCCCGGAGCAGGAGCATTTAGTCTCTAAGGTAACATACTTGGAAAACTGCAAATAACATACTTGGAAAACTGCAAGCTGCAGGTTGTAAGCCTTGTTTTATTTGGCTGTCCTAACTTTAACTGGGGTTCAATAGATCCAATTTTTCAATTTCAGACCATTAGAGAAAAGAAGAAAAGGAGGTTGTAATTTTTTTGTCTTGACTACCTCATGATCTTTTCAGCACATAAAGGTCACCTACAGCAGATATCAATAATCACACTCTTTACAGTTTCCTTAAAGTTCATCATTTTAGTGAACCACTTCACAGGTTACTAAACCAAACCAAATTACTGCTCAGCAAGAGTGAATTGATGCCTTTCCTATGTAATTTTATGTGTTCCCTCTGGGTCTTCTCTACTCCAAGGCACTCAAGCATTTGGCACAAGATTTGAAACATGAACTGACTGTAAAGGGCTAGAATTATCTGGATGTTTCAAAAGTACAATTTTAGATAGATTTCTCCAGGAATGGTTAGACAAGGCATGCATACCCTTTTTATCTGAAAGAGAAAATTCCGGGAGTCAAAATGCTGTAACTGGTCTCTTTGAGTGACTTGGAGAGGTAATTTATCCCACATTTTCATCAGTACAGTTAAATTCAGGATGTTGGTCAGACCTAGCACCTAATCTTTTAAGGTAACATGGGTTCACAACTCTGAAGTTCCTCAGAGCTGCAGGGTCCCATGACCTTTTTAAGCAGGTGAAACTTCCCACACAAAATTAGACTCCTTTTCAAAATGCAGTCCGCTATTCCTTTTAGCTGTTCTCATGGAAAGGGCAGATACCATATACACTTACTGTGTTTCACAAGAAGAGTCAAAAATGTAGTAAGATTTTTTAGTGGGAAATGTGATAGAAATGTCTTTATTAGTTCACTTTTACAAAATCTCGGATGTTTCCCAACGCCTAAAGAAGGTCATTTTCAGTAAAAATTACATCCCTACTAGGATTATTGGCATTTATTTGATTCTTATTAATTTGACTTAAATGCTTGCAATTTAAATGCCCTGTGTTTCCATATCTGAGAGAAGATTAGCATATGCTTCACTTGATGTGCATGCTGCGAGACAACTCAAAATACCCATGAAAATAAATACAGATATAGTTGTTCATGTCAGTGTGGTGGGAACAGCCATGCAATACCAGTTTAAGTATCTTACACGAAATATTACACTGTCCTTCCTGGAACTACACATACATTTCTGAATTCCAGGTTGCTTCTTCGGTTACTTCCTTATCACTGTTTCTTAAGCTTCAGCATACAGGGAGTTACGAATAAGGAACAGGTTTTCAGGCTCCTACATTGCATATCTGGAATGGAAAGCGGCGGGAAAGCTGGTGCTCCAGCAGCTACCCTGGGGGAAAGCACTGCCCACTCTCTCAGGACTCACTGAATGCTAGCAAGGTCTTTTGTGGTGGTTACCAAGTTTTCTCTCAGCTACAGTATCTTTGTGTGGTTTATCGTAGATTTATTGCTTGATCTCAGTATTAAAATTTCATAACATTTCTCCAGTACTGAATGAACCAGAGAGTAAGCTTATGTTTCTTTCCAGGAATGAGGAAATGCCCAAATATTCAACACTACTTAAATATGTATCAATAATGACTAGCCATGAAATGGAAGACGTCACAATCCACATTTCAACAGTAGTGGTGTGAGTGTAGTTGTGTAAGAGAAAAATACAATGTTTCCTATTGGATGTAAATGGAGATCTTACACATTTCAATTAATCTTTTTTTTGTGCAGTGAGAATCTGTATGTTAATAACAAATTTTTTCATCTGAATTTATAGTTCAATTTGACTCACAAGAGATAAAGACATTTTTCATCTCTATTTCGCAGACTGTATCCTATTGTTAACATGTTAAAATATTTTCTTTCAAAGGCAGCTTTGTGAAACCAATGCCTGCAAACATATTGGTGATTATTTGTACCCAGCTATTATGCCCCAGATAGCAGGGAATCAAGATTCGCATTTGCACATAATTTGAACTTTTAAAAACTAGGTAAATCTGTCAGTTAAAACTTTACTTTCATCATTCAGTATTTTTAAAGGTCTAGTGATCTTTTCCCATGTAAAAACTAAATAAAATGTATGTTCATGAATGCCTGCACATAAATGTAACTACCATAGTTCACTTAGAATACTGGTTTCATTTCAACAAGTGAAATGAAGAAATATTAAACTAGTGGGGTTTTTTATGGCACTTTAGGTAGACTGAAATCTTGAAAACCAAGTACTACCATGGCTGTGATGATTTTGTTTTTCAATTCAGTGACTATTAGATGACCACTATATTGAAAAAAAAAAAGAAAATGCTGATGGATAGAGTAATAAAGAATATTAAAGGAATTACAGTAAAAACATACTAATACTGCATAGTGAAACTCTGTATTTTGCTGGAGTCCAGTATACCACAAGATTAAAATGTTTCCACAATTAATGGAGAATTTCCCTCGTTTGAGGTGTTCTTAATGTTCCAGCAGCATTGCATTGATGATTTGCCCATAATTAGATACCTGTTAGTCATATGACACAGAAATACTGCTGTGCTTATTCAGACCCAATGACAAACAATTTTAGTTATGCAGTGTAACATTTTTTATTGTACTGGTTCTTTATCAGGACTATTTTAATACACAAGCTTCATTTTCATATTTAACTGCAGCTATTATGGCTTAGCCTGTGGTTATACAGTTCATCAAATTAGAAAACTCCCATAGGCTTACGGTGTGATATCTTCTGTAGAGTACATTATGGAAACTCAATCTTTATGAGATCAACTTATTAATATCTGTGAGGTCACACTTCAGTAATACTAGTCACAACATGTCAAAATGGAAACAAACTTCCCTTGGGTAATCTGAAACACCGGCGGGAAGCAGCATTCCAGTGATACCATGAACTCCACATCTCTTCTGAAAGGGTGGACAGATGATAACGCTGTAGCAAATCCTCTTCTAGATGATGTCTCATGCCTTGGCTTAGTATTTCCTAGGCTAAATTTCTCATTCAAATTTCTATATGTTGAATGTGAAAAGGAAATTAATTCTTCCAGATCTGATGAAAGAAATGCTGAAAGGGAATGACTGGGGAAACAGAATGCTTTCTAAGACCAGCCTCAGACAAAGTAACACGGAGTAACAGTTTAAGGTTATTTTTTCTGAGCAGAAACTCAAGCCACCACATCCTCTTTACTAAGCACCCCATTACAGTCAACAGTATCAAGTGCAGCTGATATAAAAGACTTAGCAAAAACATCTCATCTTCACCCAGGGTGGTCCACACTGAAAAAGAAAGCAGTATGTGTACCAGTTCAAAGCCCATGACTTGTGTAGGGGTTACAAGCAAAGCTAGAGTGCCTTATTCTCAGGGAGTGGTGTTTCATAAGATGTCTAATGCAAAACTTTTAAATTGATCTATCTTGTTCCACAAACCCCCTTCCCATATTCCTACAGAAAAATATAACTGTTTTCTGATTCTGATGAAACATATTTAGGCCTTAAATGTTATATTCTTTTGGGAATGGTCACTTTTTTTCCTGACTTTTTATGGGTTGTCCACCTTTTCCCAGCTGCTCTTCTCCAGAGCAGGGCTGTTCACAGTAAAGGCAGCCATGTCCCAGAGTTGTGGCTGTCCTGATGACACCTTTCCTCTTTTTTTTTTTTTCCCCTCTGCATCATCAGCTGTCGTAGGGGACACCACATGCTCTTCCACAAGATCTGCTACAGTAGCCAGCTGAGGCTAGAGAAGGACATTTTTTTGTCTAGCCTATGTACTTTAGATCAGTGCCAGCCCACACTGCAAGTTCACCTCTATTTCCTCTGGGATGCTGTACCTGGCTGAAGACTACTTTTCTCCTATATAGTAAGCAGCCTCCTGAATTCAACATGCTCAGGTGACGAGCTTTTCAAGATAAACACTTTCAAATGATACTTTATCACAGTTTGTGTCCTAGGTTTTCTGGGGAAAGCAATTATTTTTTGGAAAAGCAATTTTGAAACCAGCAATCCATTCTCCTTTTCCCTGATTTTAAAGTAGGTAACATCCAAGTTCAGACGTGGAAAACAAAGGTGAGGAATGAGGAAAAAGGGTGTTCCCTGTTCAGGACTGCTGCCTTGCCATAGGCAGCCTAGTGTTTACAGCTCCAAGCAGGCTGCCGGCTGGCCGCAGCTCCAGCAGTAAAACGATCCAGATACTTTACTCTTGACTTTTTAAAACTGAGCGGGCGGGGGAGATTGCGCAAGTGTCAGAGCAGCTGCAGGACCTTTCCCTCACTAAGCTGACAGCGGGGCTGAGCAAGCCATCCTGTTTGTGGGCTGCTCCACAACCTTTCACCTACTTCAACTATTTCTATTTTGGTCATGCTGGGAACCCTCGGCAGCTCAACAGCTCCCACGGCTGCAGTGTTGGGTGATAGAAAGATGAGAACTGGAAGATATGACCCTTGCTTGTAACAGTATTTCTGTCATGTTTTTCCATGCAAAGAGCCACATAAATATTTAGAACACAAACTTGTTAGTAGATTAAAGTATCAATCCAGTTGCGTAAATACAGACCCATCTACAGGTGGGGGGCGAGCGCTTTGCCCATGGTACTGCTGGAAATTTCACGAAGTGGTGCAAATACAGCTCATGCCCTTCAGTCATCAGACCATTCCTTCTGCTTACATTCAAAACTTCCTAGTGCTACCATTAATTTCCACCTTGGCTTACTGCTCCTCCTGGGTCATCATTTACCCTTTCTTACAAAAGTGGAATTAGAAGTTGCCACTGGCATGAGTAGAAAATGTTAGACTGGTTTCCCAAGGGGAAAAACTTCAATAATGTTGCCTGTTCATCTATTTGCCAAACCATCCCTCCTAACAACTTCAAACAGAGAGATAATCAAGTTCCTACAAGCTTTGTGCAAACTGACTGATGGTTCAGGGACCAGAGATTAAAATTTTGTTCCACATTGAGGAAAAGTCGGGCAACTCTGCCAAGACTCCTTCTACTGGAGAGCAACAACCTCACCCATTGTCGTCACACGTATTCTGGCTAGTCATGAGAGGGCACCCTCCCCAGCACAGAATATGTCTCCAGCACTTGTTGCCAGGTGGGTAAGAAATAAAAGCCTTAAATTTGTGTCCCTGTGGAGAAAAAACGTAGGGCAAAATCAGCCAAGACTCCTTCTATTAGACATCAGCAACAGGACCAGTTATCGTGTAATTTGGCTAGCCAGGAACATAGTTCTGACACCCTTCCAGAAAAGGAAAGTTAAAATATTAAAGCAGCAGAAATGAGACCTCATCTGATGAATGCTGCAGTTCATCATCCGAAACTGTTTCTCTACATCAAAATGCTGTTCTCTAGCACCTGCACTTAAAACTGTCATGTGCACTGGGGCTTCAGGAGGAGGGGGGAAATGGTGGTTTGGAGAGGAAATAAAGTGAGAACAAACAGTACTGCAGTCAGGACAGATCGTGGAATTACTTGAAATGGTTACGATTTTCACAGCCTAGTTTTCACATGCAGCTCGGCTGACCATGAATCCTTATATACTGTTGCCTTTGTGCCTGAAACTTAGCTGTCTTGCCCAATATTCAGGACATCCTTAACAATTATTTCCCAGAGATATCCCTTATGTTTACAGGAATGGAAAGTTATATTGTTCAGAACCTACTGTAATATATATAACCCATCATACAAAGAGTAGCAACTATGCATCATGGAGACGCACTTCTTCCAGAAGCATACTGGAGTAGTAAAACTGTTAGCTGCTGCACTGCTGGTGTGTAAAATTCTTGAGGAAGTTTCAATAATTGGGGAAGGCAACATACTTTCTGTATTTCCTGCAGCTAGAACTGTAGTGTTTGTTCAGAGCTAAACTGAATATAGAAGGTTTTTGTTCATCCCTTACTCCATGTAACTACCAGGAAAACTATGAGAAAGCTAGTTACTGTGAAGAAAAGGAATGTAAACAACAGATATTGTTCCTAGCAGACCTTTTCTCTGTTCTGAACAGACTGTGCAATATGACTACTCACAAGGGTAATTCAGTTTAATTATACTAAGCAGGGTCAGCACACCAGCAGGTAAAATAAAGTATCTTAATAGGAATAGGAATAGGAACAGTGACCTTATAAACTAGAAACACTGCCTAGTGCAGAGGACTTTCTTGACTGGGATTTTACTGCACAGTGTTAATATTGAGATTCTTGCTTGCCATTGATTAGTGGCTTCAGGGAGAACATGAAGCAAATGAAAGCTATCTCACACATGCTCCATAGTTCGAACAAACAAGTGTGATGTATTTACTTCTGTGAGTCATCTGCAACTTGCAGGCAAACACAGTTAAAACAGCAAAAGCCAACACCAATATCTAGTCTTGAACTTTTAACCTCTGGCAAGTGCCATGATTACATCTGATCTGTTATTACTAGATGTCTTCATTTTGCTGCATTTCACGTTTCATAGGCCAACATTCAGTCACTATGGTAAAACATATCTGATGGAACCGAGTAACTCTCCCAATAAAATAATAAACCAGGGAGCAATAAAATAATAAAACAGAAAGTACCGTGGGAGCAGGTCAGTAATCAGGGATTACAAATATATGACTAGATTGACAAAAATGGGATAAAGTTTTTAAAACCCTCAAATGATAAGCTAAAGTGTTCTCCTCTGCCTATTAAACTATTGTTAAGGGTCGAGGGACCGATATACCTCGACTTACCTTAATGGAATCCCTCTGTCCTGATAGGAAGGGATTTAATAGGGAAAGGAAAAAAATTCACATCTCGGTCTGCTCGGATAGCTGAAACAAATTTATATATATATATATATGATAAAGCCACACAACTATATTCTATACGTATATGATTACAAACCAAAAGGGAAGGGGGGGGGGCTGGGGAGAATTTTTTGCTAGGAATGTCTCTTCCTTCCTATTAAAAAAGTATGTGTTTGTGTGTGTGTGTAGAAATGTGCATATAAAAACTGAACTGAGGAGCTGTACATAAATATTAAGGCTATATTCTTCTGTATCATTGTTCTATTGCACTTGCCTCTGCTGTTACTGACCAGCATCCAGGACGCCAGGAGGTCCTTTGCTGACATTAACTCCCTTCAGTGCATTATGCCAAGCCTGCCTTTGGGGAACTGGGCTTGGTGTCTCGAGAAAAAGCCAGGCAGCACTGGGGATCAACGCCCCTCTCCAGTCACGAAGAAAGGTGTGCAGCCTTTTCCCAGCTCATCTGTGACCCTGAAAGATGAGCTGACCGAGCGAGTGCTGTTCAGTCGGTCACCTCTGAGGTCAGCTCTAGACAGGAGTAAATAAGGCTCACATGGTGATTCGGGACCAGTGCGTCACCAGACCAGCTGTCTTCAGGTATTTGGCCACCACTAATCCAGGTCACAGTGACGGCCGCCAAGTCAAGCACCTTGAACTCTGTGGCTAGGATCTGATTTTGCTCCCTTTGCAGCTCCACGCATTCTCTGCGCCGACCCGGCACTTTCAGTAATTCCACCGCCGGCGTGCCCGCAGGTTTAGTGCGCAGAGCCGGCCTCGCCT
>NW_010418496.1:38532-49460 GCF_000710305.1 Buceros rhinoceros silvestris | reverse complement strand
TGGACAGAGCCAGGACACTGAAATGTGTCCCCAGCAGCTCTGCCAGAAGCAGAGTGTCCCCATGAGGATGGGGACCACGAAGGCTGAAAGCCTGGAGAAGCTCCAGGGTTGGTTTCACACTTTAGAAGCAACTCTTGGCCCTGCTGCCCCACAGATGGAATACTACGGGACCATCTCCATTGGCACCCCGCCGCAGGACTTCACCGTAGTCTTTGACACCGGCTCCTCCAACCTCTGGGTGCCCTCCATCTCCTGCTCCAGCCTGGCTTGCCGTAAGTAGGGGCAGGCAGGGCTCCCCGTTTCGGCCGAGCTGACTCCAGCGGCACGTCCTGGGCTTGCAACCGTCAAACTGAGCCCAAAGATTGGGCTGATGTTGCCAGGGGACCAGGGACCACTTAGCCAGCGCAGCGAGCAGCCCCCACAGTCTGGGTCCGTGGTGTCTGTACAGCGCTCTGGAGAGGTGACTATTTGGAGTGTAGGACCTTCTCAGTGCTGCATTGCACAGGGTGATGTGCTTAGTGCCTCAGTTTCCCCATCTGTCCAAAGGGGGTGATGGGACCTCCTGCGGACCCCTGGTTGCTGGAGGATGGAGGAGGGGCAGGGATGTACAGCAGATGCTCCCAGCTAAATTGTTCCTGAAAGCAGGATAGTAAGTCGCTAAGCAGCGACTCAGCAGGGTTCCTCCTCCCACACTTCCCTTAGGCTCAGCCTTGCTTCAGTTCTGCTTTTCCCACTTACCTTCTAGAAAACCATCAGACGTTTAACCCGTCGCAGTCCTCCACCTACAGAAGCACAGGGCAGAACCTGTCTATTCACTATGGCACTGGTGACATCGAGGGCATCGTAGGCTCTGACACTGTCACCGTGAGTGTCACGATGGCACCTCCAGGGGGGTCCTCTGTGTCTTCTCCACTTGAGTAACATCAGTATTGCAGTGCTTGATCTGAAGCTCACAGCATCCTCCCCATCCCTAGGTTGCCTCTCTGGTGGACACCAACCAGCTCTTCGGCTTAAGCACCACCGAGCCTGGCCAGTTCTTTGTCCATGTCAGATTCGATGGGATTCTGGGCTTGGGCTACCCAAATCTGGCTGTTGATGGGATCGCACCAGTGTTCGATAACATGGTGAACGCGAGCTTGCTGGATGAGGACCTCTTTTCGGTCTATCTGTCCCGGTAAGCCACGGGGGTCTCCAGGGCTGGGAACGGCAGTAGATGCATCTCATCACACATCATTGCATTTGCTAATGGCTCCAGCTCCTCTGCTGCCACTGCAGCCATCAGACTATTGTCTCTCTGTCACAACACAAAAAGGGCTGGTGGCCACCAGACTCACCAGGAAAATTTTGCCCTTGTTTTGGCTTGTGGGTTTCCAGGGAACCTCTTTAGTTTCCAGCCATATGCCTCCACCTCAGCAACCTTTGTTCCGGGTCCAAAGGACTGGACACACACTGCTGTCATGCTGCTGCCTCACTGATGCTCTGTAATGAGGAGAGGACCGTGGCATCGCAAGCAGCATCTCACCCCACAGGACACAGCTCTCCTGGTTCAAGCTACTTTCTCTGAAGCCGCGTGGCAAACCCTCCTGTTTTGCTTTTCTTCATCACCCAGCGAGACCACAGGGAGTGTGATCATCTTTGGGGGAATCGATGAGTCTTGTTTCACCGGCCCCATCAACTGGATCTCTGTCTCTTACCAAAGTTACTGGCAGATCTCCGTGGACAGGTAACACACAGCTCTGCTGGTCTGTGTTCATTTCTAGCCATCATTTCTAAAGTGGCCTTGGACCCATCCACAGCAGAGGCTTTCCACTGGCATCTAACACCCATGGCTGAGGGTGCAGAAGGTTAAGGGGTCAAAATCTGTAGTACTTTGGTAACTGCCACCCAAAATGGTGATGCTGTGTGCCTGGGACACAGCCTAGTTCTTCTCTGCACAAAGCCTGTGCTCTGGTGATGAGTAGAGCAAAATTATGGTCCAAAACCTACTTTGTTGGGCTTAGTTGGATCTCAACTGCTGGGCTGTGCTTGGTGCCTTGGTCTCAATACAGGTGCTGTGACACCTGCTGGCATTGCAAACTCCAAGAAGCAAAAGGCTCAAGGGCAGCACTTCGGGTTACCCAGCTTTAACTCTTATAAAAGAAGTTCAAAGCCATCACTGAGATCCAACTGGTTGTTTCATGGCCCCATGCCTTGTCTGTCCCCCCAGCATCATTGTGAACAGCCAGGAGGTTGCATGCAGTGGTGGCTGCCAAGCTGTCATCGACACCGGCACATCTCTCCTGACTGGGCCACACTCTGGCATTAGTAACATCCAGATCGCAATTGGGGCCAGGCAGGACACGCATGGAGAGGTAAGAGCACCCACAACTCGCACTGCTCGCCCCAGAAGCAGCCTGGCACTGCCAAGCCTGACACCAAGCTCGCTTCCACGGGCAGGAAACTCCATCTCCACTCATGGCCAACCAGCGCTACTGCTCTGATACCTCCAATAGAGATTCACCATGAGACATTCCCAGTTTTCATCATGTTCACTCCAGGAATATGTAACTTCTTACCTGAGAGCCTCTTTCCTCTGCCCTCTGCAGTACCATGTGAACTGCAGCTCCATTTCTGCCATGCCTGATGTCATCTTTGTCATTGATGGCGTTCAGTACCCCATATCCGCCGTGGCTTACACTGAGCAGGTATGGGGGAACCAGGAACTCCCGGTTTCAGAAGCCTCTCTCACGGTCCCTCCTCCAATGGCTCTGGTGATCTTGGCCTCTCCCATTTCCATGGGCTGGATGGCCATGGACCTCCAGAGCAATGCAAGGAAAGATACTAACCCACATTTCCCCCATTGCCCTTTCCTCGCTCAAATGCAGAACAACCAAGGCCCTTGCACCAGCAGCTTCCAGAACACCTCTGCGGACCTCTGGATCTTGGGAGATGTCTTCATCAGGGTGTACTACAGCATCTTTGACCGGGCCAACAACCACGTTGGACTGGCCAAGGCTATTTAGATCCACCACGATGCCAGTGGTGCTGGTTGTTTCATCATGCAACCAGACCACGACCATGGTGGGTTTGGGCATAGCAAGAGATCCCCAAGGAGTCTCTCGCTCACACATGAATAAAGTATCGATGGCTCAGAGTTGGTGGCTGCACATTTGTGATAGAATGGAAGCAATTAGGAAAGGGTTGTTACCTATTTGCTGCTTCATGGGGGCTTTGGGAGCTGCAGTGTGGCCTGCAGGGGCTGAGGAGTGGGTCTCTAGGAGGAGGAGGAGGAGAAGGAAGAGGGAGACACTTCTTGCTGACCAATATTTCACACGTGGCCACAGGTTCCAACCTGCTCTGGGGGAAAGAAGGGGCCAGGATGTGTTCCTGATAAAGCAAAGAGTTTTCTTGTCTTCTTCTGAGCTTTTTCTGTGGCAGTGCGGAATTTCCAGAGGGAATTCAGCCTGTGGGCTGCAGGACATGATGGATCGGCTCATTAGGGCTTGGCTTGAGACTACCCAGTTAATAAGAGCCTTTTATGGATTTCATTTTGCTTTGAGCTCTGGGCCTGCAGCTGGCAAGGTGCTGAGCTGCAAATTTTGCAGGGGAAATGGATTTTCTGGCGGGTTTTTTGTCAAGCACCAGCTGGGTGTTGACACTGGGTGTGCATAGCCTGGTTCTCCTACACTTCAGGATAAACTGAAAATAAGTTGATGTGTCTGGAGAGGTTTAGTGCCTCTGACTCCATCCTCAGAGCACAGAGCAGGGATCCCGCCCAGACCCGGCCTCCTGCAATGGATGGTGTAAAGGAAACCCCCTGCAGAGTTTGTCCTCAGCTCACAGCTCTAGAGATCTGTAATGTCCCATGTCCCAACACCCCCTCCCGCCCCCACCCCTCCAGTTCCCAGCTGGGGACCAGCTCCCATGGAGCAGCACAAAGCCAAGAACAAAAAGTTGAGTCCAGATATTATTTTCTGCATCTTTGAAGCATCTAATCCTTTATTTGAGAATAAGTTTACAAGTTAATAAGAATCAGGTTGTCTGTCCATCCATCCATCTGTCCGTCTGTCCATTCCAGCACCGTTTCGGTCCCTGTTTGCCACGGCAGCAGGAGCAGTGACGATGTGCTCATGGTGAGCAGGCTGAATACACCCCACCCCAAACCTTTCTACCAGGGCTTCTCGTGGTGACTTCCCAAGGAATAAACACCAAAAGTGCTTCGGCTTTGACAGGCTGGGAATGAAGTCTGGGGAGGGGAGCATTAAAAACCAAAAGACTGTCAATAGTTCAAGCTTTCTGGAGGAAAAGGAGAAAGAACCTGCGATGAAATAAAAAAGTGATGCTGGAGAGACTTGGGGGGGTGAATGGAGATTTGTTGGGGGTGGCTGAGAGTGCTGTTCTCCAGCTGTGCCTCCTCCAGCCATCCCCACAGACCAGAACTTGAAGACGGTGGGGAGGAGATTAAACAGCTCTCACAGCTCCTCCTCCTGTCCAGGATGCTGATCTGGGGGTTACAAGGGATGGCGTGAGGAAGAAGATGGTGGAAGGATGGGGGAAAGACACGGAGAGCAGCAAAAAGGGGGGGGGAAACCTCTCCTGAAGGAGTTGAGCTGGTCATGTCCCAGATCCACATCCCTGGGGGGCAAAAGACCTCATTGCAGAAGGACAATCCACTAAACCCCCTCAAACTAAAATAACAACCCCCCCAGACCAGAGCTGCAGGATTTCTGCTACGGGGAAAATCCCAGCAAGCCCGAACTCACATTTTCTATCAGACTAGGAACAATGATAATACAAAAATTCCATCTTGCACGGCTCCTTTCTGAATGAAATCACAAACCAGAGATGCTGGCATGTTGCGTAATGATCATGTTGAACCTTCAGGAGATGAGACATCGAGTCTAACAGATGTGGGATATAAAAGCGTATGTGTAGACACTGCAGGAGAAACTGCGAGTTTAATGTAGGCAGAAACATAAAAAAAAAAAGGAAAAAAAAGCCAAGTGAAACAGTGAAGTTGGAACAAAATGTTTTTGTCGGAAGAAAACCTGCTGGCATTAGAGACCAGCAAAATGAGCTGTTGCTGGGTTCTCCCACCGAAAGTGCCAAGGGAAATTTGCATCTTTTAGAAACCCCGAAGACCCTTTTTACAAAAGGCGGTAGGGACACGCCAGCCCTCATCACTCAGTGCCCCATGTGCAGCCACGTAAGTGACAATAAAAGTGACAACGCCATGGTGGTGCTTCCCCAAGGGCGTTGGGACGCCAGAAAACCCATGGGTCAAGTATTTGCTGCAGGAGAAATCCCCTGTCTCAGAGCACAGTTTCCCATCGGAAACCCTGGTGGGTGTTGAGCCACGGTGCCCTGGACCTGTTTTGGTGGCCATGCCACTGTGACCGCTCACCATTCCTCTCCTCCCAATCCCCTCACCTGGTGGCTTCGTCCTGCCCTGCAGTGCCAACCAAACTATTTAGGCAGGTGAACCAGGGAATTCATATTTTAATATTTTTTTGCCAGCTGATTTTTCAGCCTGATCTGGGAATTCAGCTCCAAGGTCCCGAGCAGTGAGCGGGGAGGAACTATCCAAAATGAGTGAAGAAAAGCTGGGAGCTGGATCCACCTTCATCCCTGGACAGCTGGGCACCACCAAGCAAAGCACCTCACATCATTTTGCCCTTTTTTCCCCTCCAGTAAATGGGGGAAATCTCTGTACATGGGGAAATCCGCTCTGACGCCATGGACAGAGAAGATAAATGACAAGCAGATGAGCATCAAATAATAAAAACCAGACTGGTGGGCCAGGAAGAGAGGTAAGAAAGATGGTATTTATTTGAATAGCCACAGGAAATCAGAGATTGAAAAATGTCTAGGAAAAAAAAAAACAGCAGCAGCATATTTGGTTTAAAAAAAAAAAAAATCACAGCGTGCAGATGTTTGATACCTCACCCAGCCAATCCCACCTGACAGTGCCCAGTCCCGTCATGGCCTCGACCATCATTTTTTGGCCTTGTCTCGAGGGTAACCCCCATTGGTCTTGTTGAGCGACTCCATGCTGCCGTTTCCCGTCACCACGCTGGTGAGTATTTGCTCCACCTCCTTGGGCAGAATCTGCTTCTCTTCGTTCTCTGTCTCCCTATGGTAGAAATAGTTGAAGTTCGAGACAATGACGGGGACGGGCAGGGCAATGGTTAATACCCCTGCAATGGCACACAGAGTCCCCACGATCTTCCCACCCAAGGTGGTTGGACACATGTCTCCATAGCCAACGGTCGTCATCGTGACCACTGCCCACCAGAAGCCATCAGGGATGCTGGAGAAATGGGA
Organism: Buceros rhinoceros silvestris; assembly: GCF_000710305.1. Taxonomy (NCBI): domain Eukaryota; kingdom Metazoa; phylum Chordata; class Aves; order Bucerotiformes; family Bucerotidae; genus Buceros; species Buceros rhinoceros. The sequence continues at coordinate 43,157 of NW_010418496.1, read as the reverse complement.
CTGTGGCTCATCCACTTCTGCAAAGTAGACGGCGCTGGAGAAGAGGATGACGCCGATGAAAAGGAAGAAGATGAGCAAGCCCAGCTCCCGCATGCTGGCCTTGAGGGTCTGCCCCAGGATCTGCAGCCCCTTGGAGTGCCGGGAGAGCTTGAAGATGCGGAAGACCCTGACCAGCCGGATGATCCGCAGGATGGCCAGGGACATGTTCTGCTGCCCGTTGAGTTCGCTCTGCTGGATCAGCTCAGTGGTGAGCGTCACAAAGTAGGGAATGATGGACACAATGTCAATAATGTTCATGATGTTCCTGAAGAACTCGGTCTTGCTGGGGCACACGATGAACCGGACAAACAGCTCGAAGGAGAACCAGACAATGCAGGCAGTCTCTATGACGAAGAAAGGGTCCGTGAAGGTACTGTGGGCCAGCAAGGTGTCTGTCAGATTCTTAGAAAGCTCCTGGGTGGACTTAAACTCCCTTTCCTCCCTGAACTCTGGCAAGGTCTCCATGCAGAAGATGATGATGGAGATAACAATGACCAGGACAGAGACCAAAGCTACACCCCTGGCTGCACTGGAGCTTTCAGGGTACTCAAAGAGCAGCCAGAATTGCCTATGAAAGTCATTGGTTGGTAAGAGGGTCTCGGGGTCCTTGATGAACCCTTCATCCTCCCTGAACTGGTCCATGGCTTCATCACCCAGCTCGTAGAAGGTGATTTCATCAGCAAAGACGTCAATGGGGACATTGGCTGGGCGCCGTATTTTCCCACCGGACTGGTAATAGTACAGGATCCCATCAAAACTGGGCCTGTTCCTATCAAAGAAATACTCATTCCTCATGGAGTCGAAGTAGCGCATCCTCTTTTCCGGGTCCCCAAGCAAGGTCTCAGGGAACTGGTTGAGGGTCTTGAGCCGTGTCTCAAACCTCAGCCCAGCAATGTTGATGATGACTCGTTGGTCCCCCTCATCCATGCCCACCCTCTCCCCAACCAGGTGCTCACTGAAATCGGCAGAGAACCTGGAGAAAATGGTCTCATTGTTGGCGTTTTCGCTGTTGATGAGGATTCTCAAGTTGGAGAGGAGGTTGGCGCAGCTGGGATGGCCTTTCCGTGACTGGCCAGCGGGGCTGAGGTCGTTTGAATAACAGGGATCCTCCACGATCTGATCAGCGTTGTCAAAACTGACTAGTGCCACCTCCATCTCCTTCCAACTGGACACGTCCATCATACACTAATCAGATTAGCAGCGTAAATCCCCGGATCGGATGTGGGCAGCTTGTGTCTTTCCCACGCTATGAGGATCTGCAAGTGAACGGACAGGGAGACAGAGCTGAATGGTGTGCATGCATCGCCTGGCTCGACTGAAAGAGTAAAACAAGCCCAAGGTCAGAAAACTCCGGGGTTTGTTTGTTTGGTTTTTTAATGGAAACGTTCACTTTAGTGACTGGCAAAAGCTTTATACTCCCAGCAAGTTGTTCACCTCTGGATCCTGCCAGCCCTGTTGGCATGGCTTCGTCATCACCGTTAAACCTCCCGATACCACTTACAGCACCCAAGGATAAAAGGTCAGGCGGTAGCAGAGGATGGGGGTGAACCACGTGTCCCACCCAGCCTTTCCCCATCAGTCCCAGCCCTGCAGAGCAAGGGGTTGTTTCAGACACTTCCAGGTGGGGGTCCAGAGTTTAGAGCTGGATTTGGAGGTATTAGACGTGGGTGTCCTGGTTAGCAGAAGCTGGGAGAGGCTTTGGGTCAAGCTCCAGGAGATCCTGGACACGTTGTGGCTGGGTCAACCACCACTCAGAAAGTGATTCCCTAACTGGGGGTCACACGTGCATTTGGGGGAGGGCAGCCCATGAGGTAGGCAGGTCAGGAGCAGAAAGGCATGTCCACCAGCCACGGACAACCCCTTTGCTCTGTGTGAAGAGGTACAAACTGGGATCCAGACTTTGGGGTGAGCAGTGGGTGAGGTGACATCCTCCAGAGCTCTTCCTTCACAGTAGACCTGATGTTCCCAGCTGCAGGAAGAAGAAAAGGACTAAACCCTCAGGTCACAGGAGAGCATCTTTCAGGCCATGGGTGGATTTTTTTCCCAGATGGGCTCTATTGCTGAGGAACAGAGCAACTGAGTGTCCATGTCCCCAGGACACTCTGGGACACACGCCTCCCCAGCACACCGTTTCTGCTGTACCGAACTCGGAAGCAAAGTCAAAGAGGAGCCGAGGGACCAGGCCAAGTGATGGAGCTGGGAAATTACCTGTCCTGCCTCAGGGAGAAGCATGAACAGAAATTAGAGGTTAACATGGAATGGGTCTGCGGAGATTTGCCCCAAAATGCCCTTTCCAAGTAAATTCAACCACCTGATTCCTTTCCCCCCCAGCTCCTTCCCACCCCCAATATATTTTCCAGACATGAGGAACCACAGAAGGACACACGGAGCTGCTCTGCATGACCGCTAATCACCAAGGGCACGCTGGCTTCCTTACCCAGCGAAGTTCAGCGAGAGGGAGCGACAAAACCCGAGTGCCCTCGACTGCCAAGAATAGCACCGCAATCGAGGCCACCTCTGCACAGAGCAGCAGTGCTGCTGGGACTGGTCCTGTGGTGAGGATGTTCTCCACCGCAGGCTTTGCTCTGAGCAACCAGGTGCTGGGAAGGGACTCATCCTGCCCATGGGGACTGAGCTGCACCCTGTGCCTCAACCTCCCTATTTAACTGAAGCTATTTGGGGCTCTGAAGTTTTTCTTCCCCTGTTCCCCAGAAGCGGACTCATCCCTCCACGCTGCTGCACTGCTGGTGAACTTGGGTAGGACAAGCTAGAAACCCAAATCTGTTGCAGAAAGAGATGTTAACATCCCGGCTTGCTACAAACCCTCCCTCTTCTGCTCTTGGCTTTACAACGCCAAGAGGAAAAGTTCATACAGGAGCCAGCATCTACATCCCAGACGAGGGCTCAACCTCACTCTTGCCTCAGCAGAGTCCTGAGATTCTCAGCTTAGGGACAAATCCCACTGTTTATCATCAGCTATTTAAAATGTTTCTTTGCTTAAAAAGAAAAAAAAAGCCACAGACCACGGTTGTTCTAGTCATCTATCTCCAGAAAGCTGCTTCTGGCTGGTTTTGTGCCAATTTTCCCACCTGGGGACATTTAGAGAGGAACATTTGGGGAAAAGGGGCGGCAATAATACCTGGAGGAAGCAGCAGCAGCGTGGGTTTGTCCTGCAAAACAACCTGCTGTGAAGCTAAGGAGCCCCAACCATTCCAAACCGAGTCCTCCAGCCCCAGCAATGTCCTGCTCAGGCACGGCCAAGGACAGGTCTCCGTGGGGCCAGATTCAGCTCAGGGTTGTTTTTTTGGTGGCTCTTTTGAAAAGCTGTTACAGGTAGGACGAGATGTCGCTTCAAAGCAACCCAGCACCGCCAGGTCCCCACTGACCCCTGTCCCTCAGCAGCACCTCCACAAGGCTGGGAAACCCCTCCAGGGATGGGGACTCCACCACTGCCCTGGGCAGACTGGGACAGCCCGGGACAACCCCAACGGGACAGAAATGGCTCCTCAGGGACAACCTCAACCTGCCTTGGAGGCCGGTTCCTCTCGTCCTGTTGCCTTCTGAGGCGGAGAAGAGGCCAACCCCCACCTCGCTCCACCCTCCTGTCAGGGAGTTGTCAGAGCCAGAAAGGCTCCCCGGAGCTTCCTCTGCTCCAGACCTGGTGGCCTCTTCCCTCTGTGCTGGTGGGAGAGCCCCAAGAGGTCCACAGGCCCCAGCGCTTCTCTCAACAGTGGAGCAAAGTCAGAGCAGCTAAAGCCGATGGTGAAACTGCATCCTAAGCCAGTGCTGCCAGGTGATCTTGGTATTTTAAACATTAAGCGTGCTGAACTCTTAATACTGCAGGCAGGTGCCGCAGGCGAGAGACATCCCCAGCCCTTGCTTGGCAGGATGGCTCCAACCTTAGACTTTTGGTCACAGACGATATCATGATATCTTGAAACTGTGATATCTCAAGCCTCCATGCATGTTCAACTGACCTACCCAGAAGAATTTCTCATGGGGAAACTGAGGCACGGAGCTATGACAAGACAATTTGCATGTCATGGTCAGGGTTGAGAGGGGAAGGTTGTGCCTTTCATCTGGGACATGAAAAGGCACTTTCTAGCTCCGTTTCAAGCCCTCGGGGTGCCGCACAAAGGGATGCAGAGCTCTAACTTCCCTTTTCTTGCCTTCAAAGCCCCCAAATGTGTGGACATCTGCCTGTCCCCATCACTGGAGGACAGTGTCCCACCGGTCCCCAACCTCAGACCACTCCATCCACCTCATCTTAAGTTTAGACTCAAACAAATAGTGCTGCCTGAAGCCACAAAACATTCTCCAAGCGCTTTGCAACGTGCGGTCCGGGCTCCAGCGGAGGCTTGAACTAGAAAGTTGACTCGTTTTTTCCTCCTAAATCACCTAACATCTGCTTCTCAGAATCTGATTAACTAATATCCTTCAGCCGAAATCCCTGCCGGGGGAAAATAATAAAAAAATAGCAAGCGAGGGAGGGAGACAGTGAAAGAGAAAGGTCATTTGGAGGGAGAGTTTGTGCTTTGCCCAGCACATCCCAGTAAATTGGGTCCGTGGTTTCCACCAGCCCCTCT
>NW_010418496.1:38227-38436 GCF_000710305.1 Buceros rhinoceros silvestris | reverse complement strand
TCCCCCAGCCCCTCTGCGATTCCCCGTCTGCCCCCGCCTGCTGCTTCCCCATCCATCGTCCTTCCAGCCCCAGCAAGCCCTCGCACTCCTGGGGTGAACAATGGCTGTTTCCGAGGGTTTTCCAGAAAATCGGAGAAGCTGAGCCGCCCTCCCCTCCTCCCATCCCCTGCCCACCACCCCCGTACTGGGATGAGCAAGGAGCTTCCCCA
>NW_010418496.1:37787-38133 GCF_000710305.1 Buceros rhinoceros silvestris | reverse complement strand
AGGGGGGGATGTGGGGGGAAGGGGGAAAAAAAAAAAAAAAAAGGCCCAGCCATACCCTTGAAAGGTCCCTTTGGGATAACGCAGGCAATGTCATTTAAAAGGCTCTTCTCGGTTTCCGGCACGGGTCGGAGCCTCGGCCCCGCCATCGTCCTGCGAGCCCTACAAAGAGCTGGGTGTCCATCGGCACAGGAGGCTGGTGGGGTGCAGGGGACACCCTATCCCCATGCCCCGCTCGCCCAGGGAAGGGGGACCAGGCCACCCACCTCCTGCCCCCATCCGCTCGTCGGTGAGTGAGACGGGGGAGGACGTGTCCTTCTGGCGGATGGCACCTTTAATCCTCAATAAT
>NW_010418496.1:34442-37658 GCF_000710305.1 Buceros rhinoceros silvestris | reverse complement strand
ACAAGTCTTGTCCATGACGTGGTGAGGTCTGAGCTGGTCCCCAGGAGAGAGGCAGAGAGGGGGGACGGGGACCCGCACGCTGCTGGCACCAGAAGAGAAATTTCCAGCAGGAGATGGGGCTCTTGTGGTTATTAATTGGTAATAACGATGGTAAAAGAGGAGGGGAAAGCCCAAGGGTTGGAGACCTCCAGTTGCCCACCTACCTCTTGCCTGTGGCCATGGGTACCGTGGGCTCCTTTCCAGGAGGTGACAGCCACAGTGCCACCACCTCATGGGACATCTCCGTCCCCTCCCCGGGGTGGCTGCGACTGGCTGCAGCAGGAGGTACAGCCGGCATCGCCCTGCCAAGGGGATGGGGAGGGGACCTGCCCCTTCCTTGTGCCTGGCCGCCGGCCGGCCTTTGGCTCAGCCCCCAGCGCTGCTGGGCTTATAACCGCCGGTAAAATAAATAAATGAACGAGTAAACGCCCTGGGAGGGGGGACGGGGCAGGCCAGCACGATCCACTAAAATAACATGGGGGTTATTTTTAATTTTTCTTTTTCCTTTCCCCATTTTTTCTTTCTTTCCTTTCCAGAGCTTGTAATGCTCACAGGCACCCTTGCCTTGGGGCCTGTGGGCTGGTGTCACCTCTGTTGGGTGGCTTCACACAGGGCTGGGTCCCACCTCTACACTCCCCCAGGTGACCTTCCCACTCTCCTCCTCCTCTTCCTCCTCCTCCCAGGGCTCTGCACTTGGGGAAAGCAGAGGAGGGGGTGGCACATTTCTACCCACCTGCTTCAGCCTGAATTCCTCCACGGTGACGCTCCTTTGCTCTTGAGGGACCCAGTCACCTCGATTTCCCTCCCTCCAGCATCCCCCTCTGTCCTCTGTGCTATTTCTCCCCACCCCGTGATGTTAATGAGCAAATTAAACACCCCCATCCCGGAGGAGAGCCTGGGACATGCTGGCTTGGAGCATCATCTCCAGTCACCTGTGATGGGAGCAGGACACAACATCACCCTGACCTTTGATCGGGCCCTTCAGGGCTGATTTATCACTTTACACACCCATCTCTGCACCCCTATAGACCACGGTGTTGTATTTACCCACCCCCAGGCGTCAGCTGGACATCCACCAACAAAAGGGCATTAAATCGATATTCCTGGCGCCTAAATTCAGCCTCAGCCCGTGCCCATCTCTCCTACAAACCCAGCATTGGAATGGCTTCAACCCAGCGCAGGCTGATGGTGTTTGTGGGCAAACCCTGACCCCTCCTGCGGATTTTTTCCCCTGTGATCCCCCTGGCACTAACCAGGGTCGCATCCTGCACCGGGACAAAGGATGTCTGTGGCCGAGGGAAACCCAGAGCATGAAAACCACCCGCAGGAGCCAATGTTTTGGTGTGGGCTGGTGCTGGGAAGTCAGCAAAACCTGCTGTGGAGTGGAACATCCCTGAAGCCAAAGCTGGGTTATGGTCCAGGGGAAGATGGGTACGGTGGGGAGATGCCCGGAATAACATCATTGCCTCCAAGAAACAGGACAGTTATACAACTCACCCATCTCTGGAGACTTCGGCTACACCCTCAGGAAAGTTCTGTCCTAGCATTTGGCCAAGGTGACTTTAAACACCATTGTGGCCTGAAGGATTTAACACACACCCCCCACCCCACCCCAATCCGGGCTGCCCCCGGTGCTCCTCTGCACTTCCTTCCCTCCAAACCTCCGCTCCGCGCTCCTGCCTCTGCTGGGATTTAGCCCGTGGACACATTTGGCCCCCGAGGGTGTCCTGAAGGCGGGACAGACACGCTGGCAGGGCAGGGGACATACAACACACCCCGAGGCCTTCCCTCCAAACCTCCGCTCCGCGCTCCTGCCTCTGCTGGGATTTAGCCCGTGGACACATTTGGCCCCCGAGGGTGTCCTGAAGGCGGGACAGACACGCTGGCAGGGCAGGGAACATACAACACACCCCGAGGCACAGAGAGATCAGTTGGCAAAGGGGGTTTTTTTGGCAGCTTGCACCCATGTTTGCTCCAGGAGTCTGATTTTCCCCTGTGGGGCACAGGGGCACAGGGCAGAGAACTGACCAGCTCGTCACACCCATTTCCTTTGTGATCTGAAGGTGGGAACACGGAGGAGCAGACAGGCAGGGTCCACTAACAAGGCAACGGCCCTTCATTTGCTTTTTTCCCCCTAATCCTCCATCAAAACAGCACCTGCAGAGCCTTTCGGGCTGGGCTCCTCCCAGCGCCTGCCACCGCTTCAGCCCCCAGAGCAATTTGCTGCCGTAATGAGCCCCTGCTAATTTTCCTCTCTCCCAGCAGCACTAATTAGCCAGGGTTCAGCACTATTGCAGCTCCTGGCCGGAGGTGGCTCGATGGCACCTCTGCCTCTGCTTTAGGTATTGGGGGGGATTTTTCATCTTCCTCAGCCCTGTGTGAAAAGTCCCTCAATTAGAGGAAAAAAAAAAACCCAAATCAGGGAGGGCTGGATTTGGGGGGGTCCAATATGCAGAAGCACATCCCCAACCCTTCGATGCCCTCGCTTTAGGGACCGACTCCAGCTGGACGGGCTGACCCGAGGGACGGGGATAATTAAGGGGGTATTTAAGCACCGATGATTTAAAGAATTGGTTCGAGTGTGTCTCAGGCAAGGGGGGCAGGAGGAGCCCCAACATTCAAACCCACAAATCACACCCTCAAAGGAACGATCAGCCTCAACCAGTGGCCACTGACATCTATGGGCTACTTCCCTCTCTCTGCCTCAGTTTCCCCAGAGCTGGTGATGTGCTGTAGAGCCAAGCAGGAGCCCTGTGGGAAAAGACACACAGGAGAAAGATCCCAAACTGGATTTTGGTGCTGGGATGGAGGGGTCCACCACTGCTGACCCCCGTGGCAGGCAGAGAAGCCCAGCCAGACCCCTTTAATCCTCCCCGGTTTCCATACCTCACTCTGATTTTTTCCACCCATACTTTTTTTTATATTTAAATAAAAAAATCAGATTAACAGAGAGCCCAGGACATACAGTACACGCCATGAGACAGATGAAACCTTTCTGATGCCCAGCCACAGAGTCCAAAGTTAATCAGCTACGGATTAACCAGGGCAGGATGTAATTTAATAACAAGCGAGGGCGAGTCCCCACGAGGAGGAAGCCACCGTGGTCCCGCACCGGCTGCCCCATAAAAACTGCCGCAGGAGCACACAGGGACCAAGAAAGGCCAGATGGGGTGAAAT
>NW_010418496.1:33967-34321 GCF_000710305.1 Buceros rhinoceros silvestris | reverse complement strand
GTGAGCTCTGCGGGGCTGCCGGCTGCCCGCCGAAGAATGCTGCCCATGGCCTGGGTGCGGGCCAGGCGCTGCAGCAGCTGAGCCCTCCTCAGCTGCCCGGATTTGAGCCTGATTCAGGATTTTACTGGGGTTTTTTTGGCTGGGATGCTGAATGGGCTCTTTGGGAGGCTGTTCTCCGCCGGGATCAACGAAGCGGTTGCTGCTGCAAAGCGTCCGACCCGCTTTAGGAAGCAGCTGGGGGACGGACAGACAGACACAAAGCGTTTTCAAAGTGCAAGACAGCGCGAGCGCCGGGAGTAACCACTTTCCCCTCGAGCATCCCGGCTCCGTCCGGGCGCCGGGATGGGGCTGGGG
>NW_010418496.1:33278-33735 GCF_000710305.1 Buceros rhinoceros silvestris | reverse complement strand
ATGGGAAACTTTCCCAGTCTGTCCAAAAGTGCTGGGATAGAGGCAGAGCCACCCCCCCACTCTCCCAACCCAGTGTCCAGAGCTCAGTGCTGTAACCTCAGTCTGCTCTTGCGGACAAATAAATGACTTTGTCCCCCCTCAAAATCCGCACTGGCAGCAAACCCTGCTGGGAGGTTGTTGGCCAGAGCCAAAAATGGAGATATGGTACAAATGGAAGCGATAGGAAGTCGCTAATCAGGTCAGATGGATCCCTGCATTGATCCCAATTTTTGCAATGTCGGCAGCTCAAAAGAGCTGGTGACAGGGTTTGGGGTCCCCGTGTCACTCAGGGCTTGGGCATCGCGTGCCGAGCCAGAGCCGCTGCAGTGATGGGGGCAGCTCTCCCAAGCACATCGCAGCAACCCGTGACCCACCCGGTCCTGTCCAGGTGAGGACTTTATAATTTGGACCCGGCAGC
>NW_010418496.1:26074-33188 GCF_000710305.1 Buceros rhinoceros silvestris | reverse complement strand
AGCAACCCATGACCCACCCGGTCCTGTCCAGGTGAGGACTTTATAATTTGGACCCGGCAGCAAAACATAAGACTTGAAGTGATGGAGATGATGCCAGTGGGACGCTCCAGTTCCAGGCAAAGCCCGGGTTACTCGCAGCACTTGCCTGGTGATCACGAACACTTCACCCTTCCTCATCCCTCCAAGGACAAACTAAACTTCTCCCCTGGTCACCACCACCCACAAAATACCCAATAAGAAAGGAGCAAGCACCCGCCTGCCCCAAACCCACCCGCCAAACCCTCCTCCTCTCCTCCACCCCCAACTTCATCCCACCACAAAGTCAGCTGCAAAGATCGGAGCCACAAACCCGGCTTTGGCATCATCTTCATCCTCCTCCAGCACATGGGGTGCCCAGTCCTCCTGCCTCCATCCTCCTCCTCTTTCAGCTCCACTGGCTGGGGGCTGCTTGGTGGTGCTGCCCCTTCGTCTCTCGCAGGCGCATGGCTGTGGCAGCGCGGGGACGCTCGTACCTTTCCTGCGCTGGGCGGAAAGGTGATGCTGGTACCCACGTGAGCCCTGTGGGACTCCTTGCCCTCATTCTCCTTGTGCCAGAAATGGGTTTTTGTTCCCTTGCTGGGTCCTGCCCGTCAGCAGCAGCAGCATCCAGGACCCCAACCTGCCACTTTCACATCCGCTAATGCGTGTATGGCCTTTGCCTTCCGAGTGAGGGTCAGCAAGGAGCAGCCAGGAGTGGAGGAAGAGGAGGTGATGCTGAGATGTGGCCCTTTCTGTCCCCTCCACGCAGGACAGTGCTGGTTTCACAGGACCCTGTTCATTTGCACACTCTTGAAAGAAGCTGGAAAATCAAGACCCTCCAGGTGGAGGCACCCAGGGCTCCTTTGGCCATCGGTCCCCTTGGCTAGGCACCTCCTCAGCTGCTGCCAACATCAGGGCCCGACTTTTCTCCAGTGCATGGGGAAATTCTCCATTCCCAGGAGCCGTTAGGGGAGCTCCCAAACTGCTGAGGCTCCGGGAGCAGGAACTGCCCCCAGGTGCTTTTTCCATCCTCTTTTTAAATCGCTCTGGCCAGCAGTGCCCGTTCCTCCATGAACCTCTGCCGGGGTGGGGGTCTCACCTTGCTCGTACTACGCTGGCTCCTGGCTGTACCCTGGACACAGCCAAGAGCAGCCCCAGCCAGGTGTAGGGCAGAGTCTGCTGGATTCAGCCATAACCCCTCAGTTAGTCCAAAGAGCCACCGGGGCTGTGAGCATCACCTACCACCTCCAGTGAAGGCATCTGAGCTGCCCTTTCAAGCCCCTGCCTGCTTTGCCGGAGGGATTTCATAGAATCATAGAATCAGTTTGATGAAACTGCAGCTCTTTCCCGTCCCATCCTGAGAAGAGACCCAGCACACAGGAACGGGGCGACTACAAGCCAGAGCATCTTCCGACTGACCTCCAAAAGCTGTCCTCGGCCCTCGCCCGCATCCTGAATCCTCCTGCCAGCAGCTTGGGATGCTGAGTCTTTCCCTTCCCATGTCTCCCCCCAGCCCCTGCAGAGTGCGTTGTCTTCCCTCCCCGCCCCAAAACTTCACAAGAAAAATCAGAGCATCCCCCTGAGAAGAGACCCAGCACACAGGAACGGGGCGACTACAAGCCAGAGCATCTTCCGACTGACCTCCAAAAGCTGTCCTCGGCCCTCGCCCGCATCCTGAATCCTCCTGCCAGCAGCTTGGGATGCTGAGTCTTTCCCTCGAGCTTTATTCCAGCCTGCGTAACTGGGGCAGGTTTCCACGCTGTGCCATTGAATCGGGAAAGGGACGTAGCAAGATCAGCCTGTGCTGAGCCCTTTCCACGGCATCCTGGCAGCGGGGTGAGCAAAGCCAGGGTCTGCCAGAGCTGCTGCTCAGGAAAACTCCAGGGGAATAAAAAGAAAGAAAAAGAAAACAACATCCTGGAAAATCAGGTCTGGAAAATCTCCCCTCGACTGCAGGGCAAAGGGGGAGCTCAACGCTCAGACCCAGCAAAAAGCTGCTCCTTGGGGTCATCTTCCCCTGGCAGCCCCAGGCTCCTCATGCAAAGCTGTTGCTGATGTTGCTTTGGAGATGATTTTGCCTCGGAGCAATTTCCTGATCTCCTTTCCATGACCTTTGAAAACGGATACTGCCGAGCCCCGCAGCAGCTGAGCCCGGAGGGGTGCACGGCTGCCCCAGGATGGGGTGTCCTGGTCCCCTCTCCATGCCCAGGGCAGCACTGAAGCAACCATAGCAAAGCCGTGGTTTTCCCAACCACATGCCACAAACTGAACGTCATTCCAAAAAAATCACTCACAGGGGCACAGACACACCATCTCTGGTGTAGAAGTGCGGTTTTAAGCTGCTTTGGGGTTGGGGGAGATGCAAAGCGAACGGCTCAGCTGAGGAAGCCGAACCGCACCGCTCTGGGAATCAGCAACATAACCGTTTTCTCCCCGCTAAAAACCAGGCTGTATTTAGCTGAGGCTTTGCTTGTATGGAGATGTCTACAACCTCCACAGAGAGGAAACTCACCACAGGTCAAACGTGACACAACTCTTACGGAGTAACTCTGGGGTAACACTTGAACCCGAGCCCGGCACTAACTCTGGCCCCTTCCAAGTCCCCCCATCTGACCTGTACCCCCAGCACACAGGTTTCTGTAGGCTTTTCCATCGGTGTTCGGAGGGTGCAGCGTTCGTTCGTGTGAGAGCCGTGGGAAGTGTTGAGCCAGCACCAGGACCGGCTCGTCTGAGCTCCTGCACCGACCCACAGGAGCAGGGACCACGGCCTGAAAATCATACCTTATTCTTCACCACTGAAGGCAAACTGCACTGAATCCACTGGAGCTAGAAGCGGTTTTGTCCCAGCATTCCCATTAACCCTGCTCTGCAGCAGCAGGGTAAGCGCTGCCCAGCTTTGTGCCATGGCGATTCCTGCGCTCAGTCCCCTGGGATCACCTAAAACACCCCTTTTATTTCCAGACAAGACCAGAGCCCATCTAAAAGGCAAGATCCTGTTAGCTCTTATTATTGCAGCCCGCATCTGACGTTGTCTACTTCTGCATCCCATCCCCTCCCCATCTAATTCATCCCGACAGCACGGATGCTCCCACCCCTATTCCGTGCTTTAAGTGGCCACTTGGCAGCCACAGATATCAGCCTGTCAGAAACACTGATGAATTATTTCACCCCAGGTTCTTACGGTTAAATTTCAGCCGGCTGAAGGCAACTAATATTTCCTTGCGCGTGCTTCAACGGCTCTTGCGTATGCTCCAAAAAATCAGATTGCAGCGACTGATGATTTTCTAATGGAAGACTTGCAAAGCCATCAGAAAGATCACAGCCAGGAGTAACTACTTTATTTAAGTCTTGGAAGAGAAACAAAGGCTGTAAATGCTCAAAGCACGGAGTGTATCTGTCTGTGTTCAGGCACAAACCCAAAAGCAACCAAAAATTCCTGCATCAGCACAACCTGGTACAAAACCACGAGCCAAGCGCCGTTTTAGCTGGAGAGAAATGGAAACCTTTTCAACCAGGGAGTTCTTCCGCATCCTGGTGCTGATAACATAAAACAGAAGGAGCGGATGAACGAGGGTGGGGACTTGCCATGGGTGGTGGGCTCAGTCACGCCCCCGCTAGAGCAGCAATGCTCCACAGACTTTTATAAGCGCAGTAAACAGAGTTAAAACCAGTCACTCACCTGCAGCCCCGTTCAGCCAACCTTACAGCCCTTCCTCGAGCAATACGAGTATCTTGGGTGCTTACGGACGTGGCCGGTGCCTGCACGTCTCTGACACGCATGTAAGGATTAGAAAGAGTTTGTCTCAGGAAAGACTCAGATTCGGAAATCCTACACCCTCATGAAACCCTACCTTGCCTTGCTGGCTTTAAAGGAAACACGGGGAAGAAATGCTGCGAGCAGGGCTGTGGTACATCTTCACACGTGGGGAGCAACAGCTGCCCCGAACAAACCCAAACTCGTCGACAAACAGCCCCAAGAGAGGGGTTGTAGCCCCCGGAATTCAGCTCCTGAGCTGGACCCCCATCAAGTGATGGCTTCACTATGTGGGAGCAGATTTGTCCCCAGCATTGCTCCAGGGGCAACGTACGCACTGGGGGGGGGGATAACCCTTGACATTAAGAGCATCCCACCCAGCAGCAAGACCTGTCCTAAGAAGCAACACTCACGTTTTAAGACCAAAAGGCACCAGCAGCTCTTACCTGCCCAGCTGTGGACTGTAGCCCAGTCTCCTGGTCCCACCAAGGCACGCTGCTGCATGGATTCGAGCCTGGGTCCTGGCCTCACCACTCTTCCCTCTGCAATCTTAAGGGGCAGAAGGACAATTCTTCAGGGACCAGTTGACTCGTGGCCCTTCCACGTCCTAGAGAGGCCCTGGGAGCCTTTCATTTTGCCAGGAGGCACCGAGCATCCACACTGTGGGCAAACTCAAAAATCACCCCTGCATTCAGCTCCGAGCAGTAGCATCAGGCAATGCCAGGGAAGAGGTGACATAACCCAAGGTCACAGAAGGGTCTTCCCATTAGCAAAGACCCACCTCATCCCCCAAGGCACCACAGAACCAGCTGTAGAAGACTTTGGCTGCTCTCACGGGTCCTTCCAAGCCTGTGGTATGGTGTCCTGGGCATCTTTATTGTAACAATACGTAGGATGGGTTAAGCCAATCTGTCTTCTGCTTGGAGAGAAGGATGGAAGGAAGGTAGATGCTGGAGGCTGCAGTAGCCATGTGTTTGCTGACCAGGATATATGGGTCTTCTCCACCTCTCCTGGCTGCACTGAGCTGATCTACACCTCAGTATCAGGTACCACGTCCTAATCACGGACAGCAGTGGAAGGAAAGGTCCTTGGCTCGCCCAAGTCATCAGCTTGGCCATTCTGCTTTAACCCAACTCACATGGACACCCCGAAGACTTACCTCATCCTTTAAGCCTCACCGAAAGCCATGCATGGCCAGTGTCCCTGGGAGCTGGAACTGCCTCGCTGGTATTTCCCGGAGGTTACGGTTACACTGCAGTAATGGGGAATCTCATTAATTACTCGTTCAGCTGAACAGTGGTAACGAAGGCCCGGGACATATCAAGAATCATGTTAGCATGGCAAGTGCCACAGGAACACCCGGGAAGGGTGATGCTCAGCAGAAAGGCCTGAAGTTGTTACAAGAACGTTGGGAGACTTGATACAAAAGGCCGGCTTATTAATAGCTAATGGGCAAATAAATTATGTACCCACTTGAGTGGATCGTTTTCTCCCTCCTCATGGCATCCATCACCTCCCTTCTCTGTCCCACTTGGTTCTTTCTCCACCTTTATTTTCCTGCTTCATGGGACTTGCATGTGTTTGCTCATCACTGAAGGTTTCCAGGCTGTAGCACTGAATCCAGCCTCTCCCCCGTGTCTCAGCTGCTCACATCCACCTAGAGCAGGACAGAGGAGCACCGGCCACCCCGAGCCCTCTCCAAGGAGGGGTCGGACATCCCCATCACACCGGGGCTGCTCCCAGAGACCTCTTGATGCCCTGGAAACACCAAACCTGAAAGAAAAGCTCCAGGCAGCAAAACAAAAGCTTCTCACGGTGGTTTTTGCCGGGCCGCTTCGCAGGCTGCGACCTGCCCTGCCTGCCATCTGCCCAGCCCTGGCAGGAGCAGCCAGAGCTGCTGGGGGTGCAGGCGGCCAAGTGCCAGCAGCCCTGCACCGGCCATGCTCTGGCGGGTCCCTGGCAGGCAGGGAGGGAAGGGGAAGGCTGGTCGATGGCGTGGGGAGGGGGAGAAAAAAGTGGGGGCTGCTCCATGCACTCAGGAGTTAGGGTCCCCAGCACCCCAAAAACCCAGACGAGGAGCAGGGAAGGCTGAGGCTAACTCAGTGAGAGGAAGTCTGGGGATCTCCCCATCCCCTTCGCGACTCGGCCACTGGCCCCAGCTCTGCAAAGCCAAGGGAGGGCACGGATCTGCCTCGTCGGTGCATCGCCGGCTGGGATAACACCACAGTGGGTCCGGGCAGCCGGGGACTGTCATCTGCTCCTGTTTCAACAGGGACAGCATCTTCCCCTCTCACTTTCCTGAGCCCCATTTCCCATCTGGTTTATGGGCAGCTCTCCGGTATCCGCCTGATGCTGCGGTCAGCGTGGTCCTTCCCATCAGTGCTCCCTCCCCGAGCTCTAAATGCTGCTTGTGAGCCCACATGCAGCTTTTTTAGGAGGCCACAGACTTCTGGATCTGTCTGCTGGCACAGCACACTCAGCATTTATTAACATCTCGGAGCCCACCAGGCCCCTCTCTGCTTCGGGGCTGGCCCCAGACAGCAAGAGGGGCCCAGAAAACAAGGGATGCTGGTACAGGTTAACCCCCCGCTATCGCCTTGAGTCAGGGACCACAGGCAGGTTCAGCCCCATCCCCAACACACAGAATAAGTGAAGAGCTTCTAGGGCAGAGCCAGGACCAGCATCCCAGTCCCTGGACCAGCTCTTTAACTGGAGGACGATGGCCCCACCACTGCTGTCTCTGTGCCTCGAGGCCCCTTTCCCCAGCATTCCCCCCTTCTTGAATCTTATTACTTTCTCTGCCCGCTCTGATTTCACCGGGCTGGGCTATGCTATCCCTCATGCTGGGGTGGTGTTGGGCAATCTGATCCCCACCCCCTCGTCATGTTGTCTATGAACACTGTCACTAATCACCCCAGACCCCACGCTGACCCCGATGAAGTTCCACCCAGTGGGTCTTCATTGCCCAACTCGATGCTGCCCCATCAACGGGTAGGCTCCTGTTCCGTGTCTGTCACCTTCCCGGCAGGTTTGCATAACCCCAGCCCGCGTCATGGCAGCTCCTGGTCACCGAAATCGGGCTATTCTGTATCAGTAATAAGAAACTCTCACCACCTCTGACCAGCACACGTATCTGCTCACACCACTGCTTCCTCCCAGGGGACAGCAGCATCTCACCCCAGCATCCATGAGGGATGACATCAAAGCATCCACCCTTGAAGAGCCTCCACAACAATCTCCCCATGAAGGGGCCATCGTTTGCCCATTTTCTGTTAGCCAAAGGATGAGGAATCACAGGCTGGTTTGGGTTGAAGGGACCTTCAAAGCTCCTCTGTCCAACAG
>NW_010418496.1:24533-25889 GCF_000710305.1 Buceros rhinoceros silvestris | reverse complement strand
AGCTCTCTCCCCTCTCCTCCCAGCAGAGGGTTCCACCCGTGGGTCACTCCTGGGGCTCCTTTGGCCTCACTCCAGCAGCTCTGTGTCTCTGGTCCCAGCACTGCAGGGGAGTCTCCCCAGAGCCAGAATCACCTCCCTTAAATCAGCAGCAAAGGGAGGAGATGCCACTGGACCGGTGCAGGGGTGTAGATGTGGCCATGTTACTTTTTGGGGTGAGCAGGGAGGCAAAGGAGAGGGAGATGGTTTCTTTTCAGACAACCAGGGCAGAAAAGAGACACAGATGGACAATGAAAGGCTGCAGCAAGACGAGGGTGGTAAACCTGCAACTAGAGAAGGAAAGGTGGAGGAGCAAGGGGGAAGTCTGAAATCAGACCTCTGCTAGGTCCTTTCTCCTTTCTGCACGTGATGGGGACAGCCAGGAGGAGAGCAGAAGGCTCTGGTGCACTGGTTGTAACCAGCGTCATTGGAGTGATGGCAGATGGGAAGGTTCCCTCTTGGGAGGTGCATGAGACAAGCGTAAGGCAACATCCCTCCCGAGTGGCTATTCCTGCTTCAGAGTCTCATATGACCAAGCACAGCACCACTTCATTGTCTCACAACCCCGTCCAAAACGAGCTTGTAGATGGGGAAACCGAGGCACAGGGCACACAAGAGGCCTGAGCTGCCGAAACATCCTCTCACACCCTTGGCTCCTCTTTTCATCCACAGGCAGCAGCTTGAGGGAGCAGCTCTGCCTGTTCAGGTCCTTCCATCTGCTCTAGACCAGGTGCCTGCAGCAGCCGAAGCCTGGTGACATCAGGGGGAACTTGCCGGTGTCCCTGCAGCAGCTGTTTCTGCCTGCTCTGTGGTTACCGGCTCTTGCTGGCTAAGGGTGGCTCTGAAAAAAACGACCAAGAAGATTAAAGTTCCTGTCAGTAATGTTAAATTCACCTGCAGGGGAATCTGTGCCCCTCCCGGCGAAGCGTAAACCAAAAACAAAAGATGAAAATAACCGGTACCAGGATCTAAATCCAACAGTGCCCCTGTCTGGGGGATGGAGATAGAGCAGCTGGCTCCAGGACGGGCTGCTTTTACAGCCTGCCACAACATCATCGCACTGTCACCAGGATGGGGGACAGGCCACCCCGGGGGCTCTGGGACCTGTGGGCTGCTCCAGACCCCCTGCCCACACCCCGGACTCTGCTACGGACCAAGGCAGCCCCCCAGCCCCGTCCTCTGCGCGGGGAGGGATGGCAAACCGGCGCGGTGACCTGTCACATCCTGCTTCTCCGGTCCCCTCCAGCACAATCCAGGAGTGATGGGGAAAGCTCTGCCGCTTCGCCACGACCGGTGCAATGGTCCAACGCCTGTCACGGG
>NW_010418496.1:11002-24400 GCF_000710305.1 Buceros rhinoceros silvestris | reverse complement strand
GGGGCAGACTTGCCTCGACCTGCTGATGCTCCCGGGATTGAAGGGGGTACAAGAATCCTCTGCAAAATTTACCCTCTTTGGGGGGAAAAAAAAAGAGAAAAACCCACCAACCCAGCACCCTTGTACAGCCCCCTGGTCAGGGAGAGGTAACACTTAGACAGACACTCTTAAACACAGATTAGGAGCTTTTAGACACCAGTATATCCATCAGCCCAACGGCCTTTGCACTCCACAGACTTCCTGGGGGGAAACAGGAAAAATAAAAATAATAATTAAAAAAAGGTGGTTGCTCCTAATTCCAGGTGGCTGCTGGGGGGCTGACTTCTCCTTGTTGCCCCCAAAAAGGTCCCCTCCATCCTCCCAGTCCTCCTCCTGCCAGCTCAGCACCCAGCACCACACCCACTGCAACGGCGCTTGCCCTGAAACAAGGCAGCGAAATCCACTGGTGTAAAACAAAGCCACCCACAGAACCCCACCACTCCTCCTGCGTTCGGCGAACGAACCCTCTTCCCCCTCCCCAGAGCCCACAGGGGAGGACGAGGCAGACAGGAGCTGTCACAACATCTGCTGCACGTGTGAGGCAGCTCCGCGCCCGCAGACAGGCACGTCCTGGCTTCCATCTCTCACGACAGAGCTGCAGCCCCTGCTCCCCTCTACGCTCTGCCTGGCCTCGCTCACCTGCTGCACCCAAGAGCAGTCCAGAGCTGGCTGTCCCAGTAAGACCAGCAGCCCCAGGCATGGTCCCAGACTGGTCTGCCTTTGCTAAAGGTCCTTTCGTAACCTCAGGCAGGTGGAGCTGCTCACCACGTTATCACGAGCCTCGGTCCTCTGGAGCCCAGCAGCTCCCCTGCTGATGCTGGCGAGCAGAGTCTCCTGCTGGTTGGGACCTGTTGGGCTAAAAATCTGGGAACTGGGCAGGGAACAGGAGGGAAAAGGACCTTGGTGGTGGTCAGCACCCCATGTGAGCCCAGCTCCAGTGCTGGCTGCAGCATCCTCCCTCCCCACTCCCCACTGCTCTACCAAGAGGGTGAAAAAGAGTGGTGGAGGTGCTGGAGCATTGCTGGAAGATGCTGGACCACAGCTGAGAGTTGGTCCGTCTTCTCCACCCCACAAGTCACACACAGGGACAAATTCCTGCAGGTCCAGGCAGGGCTCTGCAGCACAGTTCCTGGAGACGTGATATGGGAAAGGCCTGGAGACACTGTCCCCATCCCCGTCCTCCTCCAGGGGCAGCTGATGTTGATCCCTCCTGGAGGAACCTGGGGAAGATGAGCCTCTGCTGGCACCCAGAAAGCTGCACCCCTCAAAGAGCTGACCCTTGGGCAGTTCCCACGTGGGAAACAGTTTGGGGGAGTGTCCCCTCTCCAGCGCTGGTTTATTTGCTGGTGTTAGGGAGAAACGCTCCTTTTCATCCTAAATTTACCAGCCTCGATGGTAACCAGGACCCTGCTCAGCGCTGCAGCCTGCTGCCATCCCCCCCAACTCCGGAGAGGCTTCTTGGCAAAGACTTTTAAACAAATATTAAAACTACCCACCCTAGGGAATCCCAGCTGCGACTCCACTTCGCTGCAGCGCACTGGAAGCCCCAGGAGGGGCTGAAATTTGGGCAGCCAGAGGGTGGCTTTTCGGGAGGGGGTGAAATGCCACATTAAACTGAAGCTGCCCATGGTTTCTACAGAGGGACAGGGACAGCCCGCATGCTCCGTCCTCACTAGCGATGAGAAGCATGAAATAAGAAATACCTTTTTTTTTTTTTTTTTTTTTGCAGCCAACAATGACTAATTCTCCTCTGGGAGCAAGGAAATAATTATGGGTCTTTCCCAGGGAAGGGACAGGCCTTAATTTCGAGGCTGGGCAAACCCTTGGTGTAACCTTCTGGATTGCTCTCCTCAGCCGAGCTCCTCGCACCTCATTTCACCATTCACAAAGGAAGAATGACCCCTCTTTCCCACCCCACTGGCATGACACAGCCCTTGCTGGGATCTCCACGGGATTAATTACGCAGATTCATTTAATGTTTTTTTTATTATGGCTGAAGAACCTCTTAGGGAAGCCCTGGTGATGGTACGTGCCCACTTGTGCACAGACAGGGACACTCAGCTCTTCCCATCTGCAAAAACCCAGCCGAGGGCATCCTCTGTCCATGGGCTGGTGGTGCCAAGTCTCAAACTCTGCCTGCAGCCAGGGCTATTCCAGTAGGACTACTGGAACAGTAACACTGCAGGTTTTGAGCTGCAGACATCCAAACACTCCTTTCTCCAGCCTTTAATTCCCCCTGCGGGGGTGGGGTGGCACGTGAGGAAACACCCTCCCAGGGAAAGCTAAAAATTCATGTGTTGCCATCAGTTACACCACTACACAACTAACCCCCCCAAGCTTTGTATGGTGGCTGTTTGGGGCATGGGGAAACTGAGGCACGGCAGGATCCTTCTGCAGGTGCAGGTGTTCGGCGGGGCCATGGGAGCTGAGCCCGGGGCCAAATGGGTTCAACCCCCCCGACCGCAGCTATGGAGTCCAAGGGCCAAATCCTCAGCAGGGGTGAGGCGGGGGATCCCCAGCGAGTCAGGCTGGCCCCCACACCAGGGGCGACTTAGAAGGGGAGTTTTGGGGCTGAATAATGGGATAATTTATGAATGAAGGATTTCCCCTCAGGAAAAGCCTCCAGCACTTGGCACGGGCCGGGCTGGCAGCAGAGCCCGGCAGCCTCCGCACGGAGGCAGGAGCTCTGACCTCCCCAGTTTAGCTCGGCTCTCGCCAGCCCTGGTGAAGGAAGCGGAGCTGCAAACCCAACGGCCTCGCTCCGCACCTCCCACTGCAGGCAGGAGAGGAATAGCTGGAGAGGGCCGGATCCTGCCACAGCAGGGTCGGCAGAGGCGAGGAGCAGGGATGTCCTGCTCAGGGCAAAGCACGGTGGTGCCGCAGCCGGCACGGTGACAGTTGAGCTGGCTTCCCTCCCTGGGCTGCTGGACTCTTCTGCGTGGCCATGCTGGTGAGACTGGTCCAGCGCCAGGCTCAGGTTTATTTGGATGGGAACAACATGCCACCAGCTTGAGAACAGGCTCGGATCCCAGGGAGTGGAGACATGGGGTTGTGGGGGCTTTTTTCCCCAGCGTGTTTCTCCCTCTCTCCTCCTCTCCAAAAAAAACTGACGCCAGTTTACGTCACCTGCTCCCCTTTAGATCCCAAATGGTGTCAAAATTCACCCGCAGGCTGGTGGGAGTCAGTCCCTATGGGGAGAAGCTGCCAGGGATGGAAAAGCAAAGAGGATTTTCCATCCCCCTTCTGCAGCTGTGGTTTTGAGCACTTGTTTTTGCCTCGAGGGACTGACAGAAGCCCTTGAGTCCCCAGAAAAAGCCTCTTGCAGGGGGCTCCGTTACTGGCATCTGTGGGGATGCGTGAACAGTGGAAATCACTCCTTTTCGCGCAGGCTGGGCTGGGAGACCACCCGCTGCCAGGGATGCTAGCAGGATCAGAGCCTCCTGAAACCACCACCTTGCTCAGGCACAGGGACACGCAGGGTCGGGGACAAACCTGGAGCCAGGACTTACACCCACAGACAGGATCGTGCAGACACCGCAGCATCTCCCGCACCGGGAGACCTCCGCCGTGCCCAGGCGCATCATCAGGGGACCAGCCCTGTGCCAAGGAGGAAGAAACACAGCTTGCATCAGCGCCAGGCTCACCTTGCCATGCCCCGCATTTGCCCCCTTAATTTCCCCTCGTCCACCTCAAGACCCTCCCTCCCTCCCCGCCTTCTCGACTCCTTTCTCCAGCATGGCCCGTCTCTGGCTGGAGGAATCCTCCCCGCTAAACACGAGGGCTCCTGCCAAGATAAAAGCGAAGCTGTCAATAATTCATGTTTCCATCTTTTTCACCACCGTCCGCTGTAAATATTTAAATAGCATCAAGACGTCCAGAGCTGAACTTCACCAGGATGAACCTGAGTGGAGCTGCCAGCTTGAGGGGTGGCCCCAGGGAGGGGGTCTGAGCTAGGGACAGGAGGCAGATGCCATGGGGACAGGCTGGGACATTGCTTTGGCTGTGTGTACACTGGGGCAGGGACAAGGCAGCCCCAGAGGAAGAAAAAAATATATCTCAGTTAGGGGCAAATGTCCGAGCCTTCCTGCCCTTCCAAAGAATGGGCAGTTGAGGAAGAAATGTCTTTGTGCTGTAGGAAAGTGATGAACATTTTATGGACAGAAGTTTCCAAAAGACACGGTTCAACTCCCAGCACTCTCCTCCCCTCCGCTCTCCTCTGCTGCCTTCCCCTGGCTCAAAACCTCCGCGGAATTTCATCTGAATTTACAATTGCCAAAAAACCGATCAGTGAATCCATTCTACAGCTCCCTGCATCCAGCCCAGACAGGGCGGGCAGCTACTGGGGGTATTTACCCAATCCCAGTGACTGGGGAACATCCGGAAACATCTCCGCAGCTGCTGGAAATCTGGGCATTTTCTGCCTGGAGATTTAAGTGGTTTTCACCAGGATTGGGGTTTTTTCCAGCTTTGCAGGAGCAGTTTTAAATACGCCATGTGCCCTTTGCTCTGGCAGCAGCCCCTGTGTAGGAAGGAGGGCTTGTGCTGTCGGTCCTCCTCCTGGTGGGACCCTGGTTGTAAATCTCTTCATCATCCTTCAGGGAAAAGGCAACAAATAAAAACCAAAAAAATCCAGGAGGAGTGGGCTCGGGCTCCTGCTCCATCCCTTGCTCTGTCCCAGGCTGTCACCTGGGGAGGAGGGACCAGCCAGCTCCAGCAGCTCCCACTCGTGCCACGGCTTTGAGCTGCAGCTCCGCCACCACGGTGGCTTCGGGGGTATCCTAAGCCAAAAAAAGAGGTCCGAGGTACCTCCACAGAGCCTGACCCTATAATTCTTCTCTTAAAGGCAACTTCTGGGCTGGAAACAGCATTCTCGCCTCTGGAGGCTCTTTGTGGGGATTGGTTGGGTTTTCTGCCTAGAATTAGAGTAAATGAAGAGACTGGGACACCAAAGAACTTTGCAGTTTGAATATTGGAATGAGGGTTGCTCTTCAGCCCAGTATTTCCCTCACTTTTCACCTTTTAAAAGCCTTTTCCCAATCAGTTTAACTTTTGAAACAAAAAAGAGTTTGTTTTCCTGAAGGAACGCTCTGAAAACTTCAAATCTTCTCCCTCATCTGCATTCCCAAGCCAAGATATTAATCAAAACAGCGTGTTGCCCTCAAGACAACAACAACGAAAGGGATTCAGTCCGTGAGTCATCACTGTGCTGTGAGAAAAGGATAACGGCGCCCCCAGCTCTAATCTCGCACCAGCCCCTGCGGCCAGAGCAGCTGTGGTGGGTCCTGGCCAGATGTGGGTCTCTTCCAGCTGTAGGTGCAGGTCCAGGTTATCTGGGCAGGTTTTACTCCTTTCTCTGAGGTTAACAGCAGGATCTACAATCTTTTGGGCATTGTGGGCTTTGCCTGGCTGGATTAGTTCACCCCTCCCTGGAGATTTCGGAGCTGGCAGATCAGCTGGGGATCGTTTCCATCAGCCATTGGGGTTTGTTACCACCGAGCGAGAGGTGGAGCAGGATGGAGGCCGTAGGGTGCTGGGTGCTGTCGTGGAGGGTGGCCCAGGTGGCTTCAGAAGAACAGAGAGAGAGAGAGAAAGGGGCAGAAAAAAGGAAACACCAAGATTAAACCGCTGGCTGATCAATTTTCCGCAGAAGGCCGCTGGAAGGCTGGCGGGTTCACTCTGTACTAAGTGGTTTATAGATTTCCTCTAAAGAGGAGGATGAAGCTGCGGGTGTGCTACACTGAGAAGGGCAAAAGTCTGGGGTGGGGGGACAGGGGACAGAGGTGGGAGCTGCTGGCTTGGCCCTTTCCTCTGTCTTTCTCCCCCAGCACATACATTCAGCAGCAGGCGAGGGGTTAATGGGGGGAGAGACCCCAGTAAATGTTCCTTCTCTCCCAGGGTGGAACTTCCTGTTGCACAACCCCCTCATAGCAGGGGGTGGGGTTTTAGAGCACCCACAGCTCACCAAGTCCTTTTTTGTTTGGTTGGCTTTTTTTTTTTTTTTGGAGGGTTGGTGCCAAAGGGGCTTGGCCAAGGCTTTGGAGGAGGCAGAAAAGAGACAGAGGATGGGGCCAGGCTGGCTGGTGGGCATGATCCTGCTTTCACGTACTCCTCACTTGGCCAAGCCCCAGCAGTGAGGACCCCAGAGCAGGTGGAACCACCCTGCTGTCAGCTCCTCTTCATCCCACCCCAGGGATCTGCATATATTACATGGGACCCCACAGGTGAGCAAGGTTAAACCAGCCCTATGTCTCAGGAAGGTGGAAAAAAGGTGAAGGGGAGATTTCTCTGAGGTTTAAACACTCCTACCTCATTCCAAGGGGAACCGCACTCTGGTGCCATCTAGAAGTGTTGGGAGAAGTTTCCATTTAAGCCAACAAATGGTCAGGGGTGAGAGGCCTGGAGTGGAGGGAAGTGACTAATCAATCCACTCATCATTTATTTATAAAAACGGGAGATGCGAGTGTGAGCTGAACCACTGAAGGGCGCAGCCAGCTACAACCATCGCAGGAGGATTTGGGAGGAAAAATGGACAACTGAGGCAATAGCTTTCAGAGGAAAGGCTTGTCTGGAGGGTCCGATCAATAGGGAGGAGAACTGTGAGAGACTTCTTGTCTCTCCCGAGGCCAGTGAAAATCACCCCATCTGTCCTAATGCTTTTACAAAACAAGCAGGACGTCACTAAAAAGCAGCAGCCTTGGTCCAGGGTGTAAACATCGCCAGGACTTGCTGAGAAGGGTGTTCTTCACTCCCCGCTAGACACTTGGGATCAGCCCATTCTCCCTGCAGGTGCCTCACCGGGTCCCTTGCAGTGACCTTTATTCCTCTGTTGGACACAGAAATCCTCTTGCAGACGGATCTGGTGGAGAGGACACATCTGCTTGCCTTGGGAACGTGTAGCCTTGAGGCAGTTCCCATGGGCATAGCCTTCAGCCAATAGGAAGAGAGAAAGGAATAGAGAATATTAGATACCCTTATTTCTAAGATACCCTTAGAAAGAATATCTTGTAGTTCCTACACAGGAGTCTTCATGGAAACATACGCAAGATACCTCCAGGCAGAGCCTGGGCTCTCCCATGGGACCTGAAGGGATGAGCTTCCCTGCTCCCATGGGACTGGGGCACCTACACCTTTACCATCACCCCTCTGTAGCAAAACTTCACCCTCCAGGAAGCCAGGGAAGCAAGACCAGGATCTCAAGGTATTTTAAGGTCCATTGACTAGCAACGTAAGGCCTGAGCCTCATCAGGCATAAAATTGGAGTAAATCCAGGGACACGTGCAGGGTCAGCACACCAGAGTGGTGGCAGAGGGGTGCTGGGGCTCTGGCAGCGCTGGGAACCAAAGGCACTCTGAGCCGGGCAGTTGGGTGTGAGCCTGTTCAGTAGCACTGATGACAGAGAGCTAAGCTGCCTCGATGCCCTCTTGACCCTCTCATTGCCATGGAACATTGATGCCCTTTGGTTTCCTCTTGCAGCACCAGAAATCGCTGCCACGAGCAGTGGCGGCTTGAGAATGAGAGAGGATGACCCGTATTTGGTGTGGGGAAAGATCTCCTATGGGAACCTGCAGCCCCACTGACTCATCCCCTTGTCTCTCACACATATGGAGGCATCTCCAAGAGAACTTCACGGGGTCTTGCTGCCAAGAGCACCGTCATGGTTAGCAGGGTGACTGAGGACCTCCTCTGTGTCTTCAGGCAGGAAGAGTAATGCCTTCAGAGGGCCCATTTCTCTGCACTTGTGGTGAAAGGAGTCACGGAGACAAGCTCAGACGGACCACGCATGGTCTCATTGTTGCTCACTGTTGGGGCAGGGGATGCCCCTCAGCAGAGCCGCATGAGGACACTACATCCTCTACTGCCCCCAAATCCTTTCCCCTATGCCAGCACCAAGGCTTGTGGCACCCGCAGTGTTGTGCTGGCTGGTCATTCAACCCATCTTCCCAACCCAACTTGGCAAGAGCTTGCCTTGGGAAACCATCCGGCCAAGGCATGAACAGGCATCGTGCCACCACGGCAGACGGCAGGAGCACGGGCAGCTGGGAAAGCACATCCCCAGCACGCCAAAGGCACACAGCCCAGAAAAGAGCATCCAGAGGGGTCTTTTCTCTTCTCTGCAGGCATGAAAAGCACCAGCTAAGAGAGCAGAGGGCATGTCCTTATGGCTTCACAGTGAAACTATGGATCTGGGCATGGAGCTGGCCCCAGGAAGCAGTTACAGTCACGAAAACCCCAATCTCAGCACTGCTCTGCCTGGGCACGTATCAAAGCCAACCCGTCCCATACAGCTCCTAACAGGAAGGGCTTAATAAGGGTCTTTCGGGCTTCGGTGCCCTGGCAACCCGAGTGGCATCCCCTGCACCAACAGCAGGCACCTACAGCCCTTCTGAGCTTGTTTCCCCGGCTCCTTTCATCACGAATGCAGAAAAATGGGTCTTTCAAGGCATGTCTCGTCTGGCCCCAAGGCAAATGGCTAAATTAAGCTGGATGAATCACACGGAGGAGTTTCTCTCTGCTGACCATAACAGGGGTCCCAACACTGAGACCAAATGGGGACGTTGTCCTGGGGATGCCTGCACCGGCATAAGCCATCCCAGGGGACCACCTGATGGGGAACCTGGTTCTAGAGCTCTTTGCTCCCCAAAACCACTGCCATGGTGACAAATCCCCAGCTCCCGGCCACAGGGTCAGGTCCTGGGGTTGGCACAGGGCGAGAGGGTCTTGTCTGCCTGGAGGGAGGTGGGGAGCAGGGCAAGGACAGGGATCGATAGCACAGTCGTCTTCCTGACCATCAGCAGCCCTTCAGAATGTATTTAATACACTACAACACATTCTCCCAATTTTCTATTTCTGGCAAATGAACGCCTAATCCTCGAGCCGCGATGCCGCAGCTTTGTGCTGAGCTGGCAGTTCTGCTGATGCTGGTGGGGAGGGAGAGGACGAGCCCGCGGCAGCCGCAGAGCACAGAAGAGCTGAAATGAGCCACCCCTGTGCCACTGCCAGGGAGAAGCCACCTGAGCATCCCAGTGCCATCCCATTTAGCCTCACGGCACTGAAGCAATGCCTGCGTGGTCATCAAAGGTGACTTTGCTTCTCTCTCTGGAGCTGTCAGGGGCTGTTTTCTTCCAGTGACACCTCCCACCACAGTCAAGGTGCCACCATCCCACCCAGGAACCGCTTAAGCTAAACCCAGGGGCTGTTTCCCCCTATGGCATCATCACTAAGGCTGAACTAGGGTATGGAGGGGAGGGGATCTGAAACCAGTGCTCGCTGGGATTTAATGGATCTATTTGAATGTCCACAAGTAAGGGATTGCATCCCCACACATGTCCCATGGTTGTGAACCTGTCCGGGCGTGCATGAGTTGGGGTAAACACCTGCCAACCAATGCAGAGGAGACTCCGAAACCCTGAGTCCTGCACGTGGTGGGGGGCTACATGCCACCATAGGGAGACCCTTGGCCAAGGCCATGCTTGCTGCAACCCCCCCGCAGACAGTCAGCAGCGCCCTGACTCCAAACTCAGACTCCTTCTGACACGAGCCAAACATCAGCAGCCCCCAGGAGCATTTGTGTGCGTTCGGAGTGCACCCAGGTGTCCCCAAAATGAGGCTGAGGCACCAGCTACCTTTGGGCTGAGCTTCTGCTGTTTTCAAAGGAGTGTTTTCACCTTCAGCCGCTCCTCCCTGCCCACGGACGCTGCAGGCAGCCTGAAGGCAAGGACGGACCTTCCCAGTGGAGGCTGCTCTGCCCGATGCTGCAAGGATGGAGCTTCTGCTGCTTCAGGGATGGTCCCAGGTTGCCTGGAGCCTGAGCTCACTCCTGCATCCGCAGGGCTACAGTGGAGAGCAGCTAATGTTACCTGCCTGGCCCCCAGCCAGAGAGGGGAGAGGACCAGAGGAGAATTCGTACCACAGAGCCATGCCAGGGAGCTCGTGCAATGCCCTTTCTCTCTGTCCTTGCAACAGCCTGTGCAGAGCAAACCCCTCCAGGGTGGAAGACCAAAGCTATGGGAGTGCCCCCCCTCCAGGGACCTCCCACCCTTTCCCACCATGGGAAAGCTGCTGCTCACACAAATGTTCAATTGCC
The DNA here is from genome assembly GCF_000710305.1 of Buceros rhinoceros silvestris. NCBI lineage: Eukaryota > Metazoa > Chordata > Aves > Bucerotiformes > Bucerotidae > Buceros > Buceros rhinoceros. The sequence continues at coordinate 14,277 of NW_010418496.1, read as the reverse complement.
CCCAAACAGTGGGAATTTCGCATCAGGTGCTACGTTCATGGCAGGTGGAACAGGGATGTTGGCAGAGGCTGTCAGGGAGGGGGTTCACTCATGGAGTGGGGTGCCCCCCCAGCTCTGCACTGCTTTGTCAGGGCCACATCGCTGGGCTGTGCAGCACAGGGAGACTTCTGGAAGCTGGCTGATACCTCAAATGCCATTAGGGTGGTAGGGAGCGGAGCAGAGGAGGCCCTTGCCCTGCAATCAGTCGAACTGCAGTAAGAGCTTCTGCGTAAGACCTGAGCTCCTCCGCCGAAACCACTGCCGACGGGCAAGACATCTGAATCTCTGCTTTCCTAAAGCACTTTAGAGCTACTAATGAAAATGCGCCGTGTAAGAGCCACGTCACGTCATCTGCAGAGTAATAATAGTTACTATCAATGTCTGCTTCTTGCCAGTCTTATTGGATGCCACAACCTTTTTTTTGTGTGCGTCTGTCTTCATGAAATTATGCCCTGCTATACCCAATGCTCCGCTGGGTTGGGTTTTTTTCATCCTGAAGGGTTTCAGGGCATGATGGTAACCCAAAACTTTTAAAAACGTTTGTGAGGGAAGTGCTTTGGGCTGCCTGGGGAGGAGATGTTACACAAGTGCAGAGCTTGCTGCTTCTTTGACGGAGGTCCTTTAGGGTTAAATTCTCCTTCTTGCCTTTTAAAGAGTGGAAATAACCAGCATGTGAACGCTGGGGAGTGTGGATTGGAGTAGTCTGGAAGTGGAAGAAGTTGCAGCCATCTGGACCCCTTGTGCAGTCGCTGGAGGGAGGCCAGCAGCTAAGGGGAGCCTCATCCCTCCATCTCTCCGAGGGGCCAGGCTCTCCATGGAGCCCCTGATGACCCCAGCAGACCTGACTGCTTGGTTTTAGACAGCTGAAGCTGGAGAAACGGCTTCCAGCCCTGCTGCTTTCCCCTGGGCCTGCCCAGCCTTCTGTGGGAATAAACCACTGGGTCTGGGGCAAAGCCTTTCCACCGCGCAGAGCTGGCAGGGGGCTCGAGTGGTCACAGCTGAACAGGGAGGCAAGCACCGTGGTCTATCTTCACCCTTTCCACCTTCCCAGCCTGGATTTGGGCTCCCTGGGATCCACCTCAAAGACCTCACCCAAGATAAGGGATGTGGGATCAGTCTCCCTCCCCTTCCTCCGCAGAATCTGGAGCGGGGCGATGCCCCTTCTAGCAGGGATCCATCCAGCTGGCTGCAGACATCTCCTGGGGGATGACCAGACTTGCACCTTGAACCACCTGCCCAGAGACTAGCAAACACCTTTGTTTGCTCAAGCACGATTCACCCCACCGCATGCTCAGCAATCAGTGGCACCTCACCTCAGCCACATCATCTCTGAGGTCCTCCCCAGGGATGACTTGGGTGTTTAGTCGGCCCATCCAACTGATCCTTTTGTAAATTCAGACAAGATGGGGCTGTATCCGCTGTTGCCTCCTTCTGCAGCTCAGAAATTTATTATCCCTGGAGCCAAAGCTGGTGAGCTGAGAGATAAAAATGCTATTTCTGCCCAGGATTTCTGCAGCTGCCTCCCAGCATTTGCTGCCACTTTCTAGTTATTAAGGCTCAGCTCTGAAGAACTGTGTTCCTTCGGCAGAGATTTGCCTTTAATTAGCCAAGGATAAAAGGACAGTGGAAGACAACCCCGCGCCTAAGCGGAAAAGGCGACGCTCTCAAACGATGCGCCGTCGGCAGTTTTTTGCAAGGCGGGGAGCAGGTGCCTGGCAGAACAGATTTGTTCTGCTTCCCTTGCCTGCCCCCCACCTTCACCTCATGCCGGGTAAAAAACCCATGTCCTTGGGGCCCAATCCTGCCCGCGGAGTGGAGGGGCGGTGGCGGGAGGGAGGTCGCAGCAGACGCAGGGGCAGCTGGTGGGTTGTGCCTGGCTGATGTCCGCGCGGAGGATGCTCCATGAGGAGCTCGGTGACCTTGGCGCGTCCAGCTCCCCAAACCCTGGCGCTGCTCTTGCCAGGAGCTGATTTTTGGCTGCATTAAAGCAGCAGCAAAACAAACTCCCCGGGCTCTCGCCAGCCCTGGAGTTTCTTTGCTCACTCTGAGGCTGCAGTGCCCCATCCCAGGGGGTCCCTACAGACTCAGCAAGTCATCCTGCGAATCAATAACCTCCCAAAGACCCATGACATCTGGGGCCCCGTTTCCTGCACCCACCCAGGGCAGTGGGGAAGCGTTGCCCCAACGACATCAAGTCGGGAAGGGAGCAAACCTGCTGAGCCCCAGACCCAGGTTCTGCCACCGGTTTGAAGGATGACAAGCTGAGCCAACCTCACCACGGCTCTTCCCACAGCTCCCCAGCACAGAGAAGTCACAGCAGCAGCCCCTCAACACACCAGGCTGAGAAAGGCAGCTGGGTGTTTGCCTCCTCCGAGAAATTGGGGTAACATTGGAGCAAGGGGCCTAAATATTGGGGTAACTCTAAATATTTGGACAGAGCTGGTTTTAATCCTTGGATCTCATTATTTCATCCACTTCGCAGATGCAGGAGCCTCAGCAGACTCAGTTCTGCATCTGTAAAAGCATAGATTTGTGTTTCTTTAATACACCCAGATACTGTTCCCAGTTGACTACAGCTCCCCTCCTCCTGCCCCGAGCACCGTGCCGGGGTGCGGGTGGGAGCACTGCTCCCAGGAATAGGTTTTTTCAACACCCAGTGCAAATGCAAAGGAGGGAGGAGAAGGAGGAAGGAGAAAGTGGGAAGGAGAAAGAGGGACCTGGCCTGATTTCCAGAGCTGCAGCAGAACTGTGCCTCTCGGCGAGAGCTGCGCGAGCTCCAAACCTTTGCCTGGAGGTTACCTAAAGATAGGCTGCGGGGCCCCCGCTTCACACGCCCACCCTCACCAATTTTTTGCATCTAGACGCTACTTGGAACCGGCAGCACTGCAGCAGCAACGGTTGGACTCTGCGTCAGCTCCCGCTCGAGCGCCCACAGTGCATCACCAGGAGGGCGGCAGCATCCCGGGGGCAGGATCATTTTTGCTGCCCCATTCTCAGCATCTTCACAGCTCCGGTCTGGGAGGTGCTTTCAGGATCCAAGTGCCCACTTTGCCAAATGGAAGCAGCAGCCAGGAGGGCTCAAAACTCCTGCCTGTCCCTGGGGCACACACGATGGGCTGTAATGGGCTTTGAGCATCCTCAGCTTTTCAGGACAAGCAGCAGAGTTAGTGCTTTCCTGGCACTTGAATCTTCTCCTTCCTCGATGTAAAGGAGCAGCATTTTGAGACCCTCAGCAA
>NW_010418496.1:849-10796 GCF_000710305.1 Buceros rhinoceros silvestris | reverse complement strand
AAGAGCGTCACTGCGCCACCCAGGAGGTCTCTTTAATTCATGAGCTCTGGAGCGGATCTGCGAGGGGTTTCGTGGGGTTTCACCTGGCAGAGAGGCACCGCTCAGCAAAGAAAGTGGCGGAAAGTAGGTCATTTAGCAGAGGCGTAAGCAGCCGGGCTGCGCTCAGCGGGGATCAGCCGCTCAAGCCGCCGATTGCGGGGCCAAAAGGGCCGCCCGAGCGTGGTGAGGTCTCTGCGTTGGAAGTGAGATTCTTCCACCCCGCTCCTTGTCCCTTTGACCGGTGTAAAAGCACAAGCAGCTTGGCTGGCAGGAGGATGCAACACCCTGATGGCATCTCCTGCGTCCTTCGGGCATGGCCGGAATGGCACAGCAGCCTGGTAGACCAGCAGCTTAAAATCATTCCTGTGCTGCCTCTCAGCCTCCTCCCACCACCTTCTCAGCGGGCAGAGCAGACTTCTCTCTGGAAGCTCCTTATACCGCTTTGTCTCGAGGTGTTTATGAGCCCACAAGCCAACGGGACACAGAAGAGAAGTTCAGCATCTGCTGAAGCTTCTCCTGGGCTTGGAAGCGGGGCTGAGGAACACCACCCAGCCCAGTCCGGGGGTGCAGCCACTCAGCACTATGGCAGATCCTGCGACGTTTCACCCAGGCTGCGCTGCTGATGGCTCATAAATATTTCCATTTCTTTTGTGCACTCAGACGGGTTTTCCGTAGTTCAGTGTTCAGAACTGGCTGCTCTTAAGTACCTCCTCTCCTCCTCACAACATCCATCCATGGGTTCAGCCACCCATTTACGCATTTTTGCTGTCCCAGTATTGAACTGAGCTTTGCAATTTTCTGGGTCCTTGGAGACAGCTTAGCAAGCCGTGCGATGGGGAAACTGAGGCACGGAGTGAGACATGATGTCCCTTTGGTCACACAGTGGCTTTACTGGCACAAGTGACACTTGAATCCAAGGATTTTGACTTTGAACCCGTGTCAGGGATTCCTCCAAGCCCAAGACAAGGGGGTTTGGGGTGGGTGAGCTGGAGGTTAAGCACTGCTGTGCTACCTCCTGGCTTACACTTCCCAGAGACAAGCAGGACCCACCTGTGCCATGGGAGACAGGTTCTTGAAACACAAGGACCAAGTGCCCCCAATGCCTCCCCTGCCCCAGGACACTCTTAGGAGAGGAGAAGATGAAACAGCAGGAGAAAATACTGCTACATGGAGCAAACCATCCCTCTGCAGGATGAACCAAAGCCATCCTGGGGGGTCTATCCCCATTCCCTGCCAGGGATCCTGCTAGGAGACATCTCCAGGGACATGAGATTTGTGACCCCACAGAGGGGCCAAGAGGCATCACCACGTTGAAAAAAATACCTGTTGGATGCCCACAAGGTTTCCCAAGAGCACCCGAGGTTTATCCCTCAGCACCACCAGTTCCCCCTTCCCTGCACAATATCCAAGCTGGTGGCGTGGGGAACGATGAGGGATGTGGGCTTGACCCCAGCTCCGGTCCCTTCCCCTCCAACTGTGTTGCTGCTGGGGCTGTTTTGGAGCAAATCCCAGGGGGGATCCCATACACACCAAGCAGCATGTCCATCACCGAGACCCACCAGCTCCTCCCAAGGGGGTTCCCCCTCCAAAAGCCCCTGCTGATGGTGGAGCATAAACCGATTTTTCCACAGCTCAGTCTCTTTTCTCACAGAAGGTTTAGAAAAAAATACCCAACCTACCAAACCCACAGTTGCTTGTCTTCTTCCCCACCCTCCAGAGAACCAATATCAAAATAACTCCTCAATAATATACATATTTATTTTCTCTTAATTAGTGCCAGTATTTACAAAAATCGTGATACTCTGTGAAGAATAAATTATATACACTCATGAGAAACCAGACAGCAAATGCTCGTTTGGAATATGTATGTACAGGGATCTGTATACCTATATACATCAGTCAGCCTTATCGACTGGGGTGACGCTCAGCCCGCCGACCCACCCCACCCCCAGGACACCCCCACGCTGTCAATAAGGGCAGGAACGTCTATACACACTGTGCAATTCGAATACAGCTGGTGTCTAAATTTGTGTCTAGCGAACGCATGGTTAAATGACTTGAAATTCCCACGAGTCCTCCTTTCACAGACCTCTCTCCATTCCTGGTCCCATTTCTCCCGTAACCATGGAAACAAAAGGTTCAGCTCCAGCATCCTTAGGACGAGTCCTTCTTGGATTTCCTCTTCCTATTGATTCGCTCAAATTAGGCACCACACGCGGGGCTGATCCAATACCCGTTTTTTTTTTTTTTTCCCCCCTTGCTCAGCTCCAGCATCCTTAGGACGAGTCCTTCTTGGATTTCCTCTTCCTATTGATTCGCTCAAATTAGGCACCACACGCGGGGCTGATCCAACCCCCGTTTTTTTTTTTTTTCCCCCCCTTGCGCCTCGGCGTGTGACATTGGAGGACAAGAGCAAAGGCTCGAGCAACGAGGGAGCAAGTGCAAATGGATAATTACAGTTGTATAGACAGCAGAAAAATAATTAAAAATTAATAATCAATAAAACACCCCCCCCAAAGACCAACCTCAAGCTCAGGACAGCCAGACAGGGCTGGGAATTTATTCTTCAGGAATTTCTCTCTCATCACACACCACTGGGCTGGGGGATCTACTCCCCGGGTGTAAATCAGTGCTGTGATCTCAGGGATGATTTACGCCACCGGTGGCTGGTCCCTCTCCCTCACACTGGGATTTGGCAGGACCAGAGCACCCATTCCTGAGAAGGGGGGTGAGATTCGGGCAGCCACGTGCAGTAACACCATGGGGAAGTGGAAGGGCCGTGCTTTGACCAGAGGGCAGGACAGTGGCTGGGGCATGGGGAGAAGCCTTGTCCCCCGAGGACTGCTGGGGGCGGGGCAGCAGCTGGTCCCCAGCGGGAGGGACTGAGGGATGGGCTGGATGTAGAGGAGGTCGAATGCTGCCAGGGGTGCAAGGGGGCAGCCACAGCCTCTTTTCGGGTGCAAAACAGAACAGTCTGGGGCTGACTCCTCCTCTCTTCACCCCTCAGCCCCTTTTGCCCTAGCAGCATGCTGACCAGTTCCCCTGACAGAAGAAACCCCTGGGACAGCCCCACCATGGATGTGGACTTTGAGATAAACCCACCCTGGCTCCAAACCAAGGAGATGCTTCTTGCCACCACCCTGGACGACAAGCCAATGTGGTTCGAGGGACTTGAAATCCAGCCATCACAAACCAAACCAGAGACAACCCAGCCGGTGCGGACAAACAAATCCCTTCGGCTTCTGCTTGGCTTTCCCTGCACCGTCACAGAAATGTGGTGACGCGCCCAAGATTTGGGATGGAGAGCAGAGATGCTGCAAAGCTGCCGGTTCGCAGGGGGATGTGCGGAGCATCCCCGAGTGTCACCAACCCCTCGAGATGCTCCCGCTCTCCTCCTTCACTTGGGCCCATCCCCACATGGACTGCAAGTGCTGGAAAAGCTGCAAGACTCCAGCAGCAATCTCAAGGGCTGACCCCGGAGTTGTCTGATAACAAAGCAAGGCCCTTCCTGAAATATCTCCTCCTCCTCCTCTGTCTTTTTCTCTCCTTCTGTGTATTTATGCACAAATATGCCCATATTTATACACCCACGTGCTACACTCTCACAACACCAGCCTCGGGATCCTTTCCCTCGTACAGCTGAGCATTCAGATCAGCCGGACATCGACACAATGCTGCCGCGGAGATTAGCTTTCCCAGAAAAACCCATTGCCCCAAACAGAGGATCTTTTCCTCAGTCAGGTGGTGTCTAGCCGGTGTACGAGCCTCAACTCACTGCCTTTAGCGGAGATTTTGGAAGATAGGAGAGGGCTGATGGGTTGCTTGCAGGCTTGGGCACGTGGTTGGGTGTGAGAAGACAACCCACACTGTGATCAGCACTTTCCATCTCTCCAAAACCACGGCACAAAGGATAAAACTAAAATACAGGTGCTGGGTCCTCTGGGTGCCCAGCCAGGAGTGCCTCCCCGGACCAGAGAGCTTTGATCCTCCACCCCACCTCTGGAGAGAGGCAAACACCTCCACGGGAGGAGGAAAGGAGCCAACAGCCTTCGTTACACTGTCAACGCACTCTAACGTAGATGCTGGGACCTTCCCCAGTCCCTCATTTTGCATCCTCAGTCCGAGCCGCTTTGCAGCTCATTTTTGCACCCTTTCAGAGTCAAGGGGACTCTTGGATGCTCAGCATCACCACAGAAACAGGCCCAGAGGCATTCAAACCAAATTCCTCAAGAAAAAAAATAAGAGGAAAAAAAAAATCACAGTCTCCTCCTGAAAAACTGGTTCAAGATCACATCAGTGAGTCAGAAGCAAAGCTAGAAATAGCACTAGAGCTCCGACCTGCAGGCACAAATCCCATTAAAAGCTATAGGGGAACCATTTCTGCGTGCAGGGGAGAAACCTGGACCCTTCTGCTTCATGCAGCCTGACAGATCGCTGTCAGCCACGGGCCTCATGGACCTTTTTTGCCCCAAACCCAACATCTGAGCGCTTCTCTGGGTGTTCCCCCTGTATTTCCCACACATGGTGCCAAGGGCAGCACAGAGATGTTCTCCCACCAGAGCTCATTTGTCCCAGGACCATCTGCCTGGGTCAGTGCAAGAGGTGTGGGATCCGTCCTAGGGATGGGACCGGCTGTGCTGTCCCTGCCATGGGGATGGATGTCAGCTCACATCGGTGACAACAGGAGGAACGTGGCCTCTTGCTCTTTGGCCCAGTTCATCCCTGTGATGCAGGGCTGGGGCTTCCCAAGGCAGCTGGTCCCCCCAAGCTTGGTGAGTGGGTTTGGATGTGCCTGCCCCAGCTCATGGATCTGCTCCTCCCTCCTGCCCAGCCTCAGGAGGCCCTCAGGGGCACTGTGGCCACAGCTAGAACTCTCCCAAAAAAGCCATGATTTTCCTCCTTACCGAACCACAACAGCGCTCACGCTCCCACTGGAGTCCCATGCTGCTCCCATTCAGCAAATGCTCCCCCCAAATCACCTGAAGCCCATAGGCATTAAACAAGCAGGCACTGTGCAAAGTCTTGTTGAGCACCAGCATCTCCCGAAAAAACCTGCAGCAACCTGCCCTCAGCCTTGGTGCTTTCCCAGCCACCATCAATGGGATCACCCTGTGCTGGGAGCACCCATGGGTGGGGGGCAGCAAAGTCACATCCCTACTGTGAGCCAGATCGATGGGAGCTGGCTGACCGCCCTGGGAATCGCTCTGAGCCAGTGGCTCACCCCAGCCCTGTCCCATTCAACAGGATGAGCTGCAAAGGCAGGAATTTATTGCTTTCAGTTGCTTTGCTTCAGTTTATGTGCATTTAAGAGGCTGATGGGCATCAGAGTCTCCCGTTTCAGAGCTGCAGCAGCAGAGAGGAAGGAGCGGGCTCCTAATATAATGAGCTGTAATTAAAGACAGGCTGGGGTCCCATGCTGCGTGGTGCTGAGCACCTTTGAGACCCAACACGTTGATGCTGCTGGTCCTCTGCACCAAGCAGAAGCCAGGACTCCTGTGCACTAACCACGGACACTTGGTATTAATTAGAGCCAGGCCTGAATCAATCAATCAAATAAAAATAAGGAGCGATTCCACCTGGCTGAGTGGAGCCACATCAGCACGAGAGACAGATCTGGCCCTAGAGCAGCATTTTGAACCATTGCTGTAGAATACGCTAGCACCGTGTAGTTTATTGTTATTGGTGTGGTTTTCCTCCCCAAGCTCAGGAAGAGTCTGATCGACCTCCCTCGCACACTCTGCAGTGGGATTCCCTCCATGCTTCACCGCAGAGGTACAGCACCGACTGTGCCCCAATTCCACCCAAATTCACCCCAACTCAACAGGCTGCTAAACCCCATCCCGTGCCCCAGAGAGGCTTTGCTCAACTAAGAACTTGGAATAGGTTTGCATCCCTCTCCCCCGATCTGGCAGAGGAACGGGGTGCCCATCCCCAGGGATTGTCAGCTATGGGGGGAAAACACAAGTTCATCCAGACGGGGATGGGGAAAGCAGATGAGATCACCCTGGACCAAGAGCTCCACCTAAACCCAAATAACACCGGGGACAAAGAAGCAGCAGAGACAACCTCAGGGTCTCTGCAGCTCCACTCACCCCTCCAAACCCTGGAAGAAGGCAAAGCAAAAGCTCAGAGGTGCCAGCTCGCATCCAGCCCACCCTCAGCACGTCCCTCTCCACCGTAAAGGCATAAAACATGGTTGAACAGGAGTTTTCCAGCCCAAAACTCGTGCCGTGGTCACTGGGGGGCAGGCCATCCTGCTCCAGCCCACATCCCACCATCCCAGCGCTCCTGAGCCCAGAAAGCCCCAGTGCCCCGAGTGCTCAGGACTGCTGAGGAGTTGGCCCTGTAGTCGCTCTCTAAATATCTATATACACACACACGATAATTATACGGGAAATGGCTGAAAAATGCTGAACCAACAAGCCAGGAGAGCCGGTAGCTGCTCTTCCACCTGCTCCTCACGCCCTCTCTGATCCGCCACGGTTTCTACTCATGACACCAAGATTAATGACTAATTACTCGCCCCATAATGAGTGCAGGGGTTTAACTTTCAGCTCACCTTCCCTCGCTCCCATTAGCCGGCTCCCGCCTCGGGATGCTCAGGCATCCGGCTCTGCCGTGTTCTCTATCAATCCGGTGTCAGCACATGCCTTCCCCAGCCAGTTTTTAAAGATAGTGGAGCTTTTTTTTTAACTCCCATGAATCTCCTTCGAGCCCCCGGAGAATCTATAAACACTACAAATGTGAATACTGTAGAGTCTACTAAGAAAAATATATATTTGTGTGTGTATTAAATATTCAGATTCATGCAACAACTATCCATGCAGCTGTACTGTGTTACTGGTTAAATTTCACTGCAGTATAAATATATTATAGGCCACAGCATAGTTGCTCCAGTTTTATATATAGATATTTAAAAAAGATGCTTTTTCCAACTCATTTTCAATGTGTCAGTGGAGGTGTCTTTGGTGATCCTGGAAACATCAGGGATGGAAGTGTCAGCTAAATAAATAAATAAAACCCAAGTGCTTGATTTATTTACTCGTCCCTCCCGATGCCTAGCATAGAAAATTTAAGACTTCATAAATAATGTGCCATCATACTAATTATCCCTCCCCTGGGCCTCACACTGGCATACTGCAGTGGCTGAAACTATTGCAGCATGCAGCATTCTCAGTTATGAAACACGAGCCTGGGCAATGCGTTCGCACTTGGCATTCCCGGGGCGGAAACCCGAGCTCTCAAGCTATTCGGACACACGACTGCGTCTTCTCTTCACTAAGCTCTGCCTGACCTTTCCGGGTCAGTCCCTGTGCCTGGAAGCTGGCTGTCACCCAGCTCCGTGGGACAGGGACCGGTGGTCGTGGTAGCCCGGGATGCTCCGGAGCCGCCACCCCCATCCCCATCCCATTGCTCTTTGGAAACCCACAAGCCTGGGATGGGAGAAGGGAAACAGAATATTGGGTTGGGGTTTTTTTTTTTTTTGCACAAACACTTATTGAGTGTGGAAATTAAAGGTTGAAAGTCACTTACACAGCTATTGCTTCCCCATGCAGAACCAAATAGACACCGTAGAAAATACTGTATTAACTACAATGCAGAGCAGTGCTCGGTATCTGCGATTGTTCCACTTCGGCTTTAAAGACGGTGCTAGATGTTAGTGGCTAGACATCGGTGAGCATTTTGGTGATGTTCACATAGTTTGTGTTAGCGAGGGTGCAATTGGCTGTCTTCAAGTTCTCCTCCCTAAAATCCTCATTGCTATTGTTTACACCTTCCTGAATCTCCATATAATCAGACTTACTAATAGTAGAGGCACTTCTGCTTTTCTTGAGGTCGGGGGAAGAGGGGATCTTTGGGCAGCTGGTTACTTGCAGATATTGAGCCTGCTCCTCTCCCTCCGTCTCCCGGTGGTAGAAGTAATTGAAGTTAGACACTATGACGGGCACTGGTAAGGCAATCGTTAGTACGCCAGCGATGGCACACAAGGAACCCACAATTTTCCCCCCGATGGTCGTGGGGACCATGTCTCCGTAGCCGACAGTTGTCATGGAAACCACGGCCCACCAGAAGGCATCGGGGATGCTTGGGAACTGGGACTCACTCTCGTCGGCCTCAGCGAAGTAGACGGCACTGGAGAAGAGGATAACGCCAATGAAGAGGAAAAATATCAAGAGGCCCAGCTCCCGCATGCTGGCCTTGAGAGTCTGCCCCAGGATCTGCAGCCCCTTGGAGTGCCGGGAGAGCTTGAAGATCCTGAAGACCCGCACCAAGCGGATGACTCGAAGGATGGCCAAGGACATGGCTTGCTGGCCTTGCTGACCATCCTCCGGCTTCTCGGCCAACTCTGTCCCTAAGGTGATGAAATAGGGGATGATGGCTACGATGTCTATAATGTTCATGATGTTGGTAAAAAACCCAGCCTTGCTGGGGCAGGCGAAAAACCTCACCAAGAACTCGAAGGAGAACCAGATGATGCAAAGTGTCTCCACAATGAAGAAGGGGTCTGTGAAAGAGGTGGACTGCTGGTACCCCATGCTGCTGTTGGAGTAGGGGAGGTGGCTCACCCTGCTGCCGTGCATGTTTTCGTTCTCATCCCGAAAAAGGGGCAAAGTTTCCAGGCAAAAGCTGACGATGGAGATTAAAATCACCATGACGGAGACAATAGCTATAATCCTGGCAGGGCCTGAGCTCTCGGGGTACTCAAAGAGCAGCCACACTTGTCTCTGAAACTCGTTCTCAGGCAACGGCCTTTCCTCTTCCTTGATGTAGCCTTCATCCTCCCGAAACATCTCCATCGCTTCTTCCCCCAGTTCATAGAAACGAATCTCTTCTGAGAAGATGTCTAAGGGCACATTAACCGGCCGCCGCAACCTCCCACCGGACTGGTAATAGTACAAAATCGCGTCGAAGCTGGGTCTGTTCCGGTCAAAGAAATACTCATTCCGGAGTGGGTCGAAATACCTCATTCTCTTTTTAGGATCCCCTAGTAAGGTCTCTGGGAACTGAGCGAGTGTCTTGAGCTGTGTCTCAAAGCGCAGACCCGAAATATTAATGACCACCCTCTCGCAGCACTCATGGTCGGTCTCAGGGTTATATGTGTCCTGCGGGTGACCGGGAAGAGCTGCAGCTTCGTCTGCAGGATCTCCAGTAGCAACTGTCATATTGGGGTTTAAAAGCAATCCTTACGCTAAACTCTTCCCAGTGCCCGTGGTGGGAGTGGATTCAGGGCAGGGCGGAAGGACAGGTACGTAGGTTTGGAAGTGTCTCATGAAAAGGCGAAGGGATGATATAAAAACAAGAGAAGAAAATAAAAGAAAAGAAAAAGGAAAGAAAATCGCCCCTGCTGAGAAAGAGAGAGATGAGGTAAAGTTGGGGGGAGGAGAGCAGCTCTCTTCAGCAGCACGTCTATCCCCTTCCTTTGGGGGGTTAATTCGCCTCCCTTAGAGAGTTCCAAAACTCCCATCTAAACCCGTGAGGTGGAAGAGAGAAAACACCTGAGGAACCGTCACCTATTCCAGGCCAGCGTGGAAAGAACCGGCACTGGCAAAGCAGAACCTTTTTTTAGCTAAAAATAAAAAATCCTATTAAAAAATAAATAAGTAAAAGGAGGGGGGAGGGAAGAGAAAGGAAGGAAGAAAAATAACCCCGTCCAGCCCTAAAGCGGTGAGGGGACCCCCGGGGTGCCGGGGAGAGGCAGGGCAGGCTCAGCTCATTTCCAGGCATGCAGCTATGGGTTAACCTTACGCCGTGCAACCCCAGGCAATCCACCCTCCTCGAGGGGCTCCAGCTCTACCTTCCACACCTTCCCCAGCCTCCTGCCCCGGCCCTAGAGCGGCGAGGCGGCATGCTGCCCTCCCTGCCTGCAGCCGAGCGGGGCGAGCTTGGCTCCGGGACGGGGGGGGGGG